>NC_091385.1:1010000-1045000 GCF_038502225.1 Cherax quadricarinatus | reverse complement strand
TCGTAACTTCAGCCTCCCAGCAGATAGGTGCTACGATCACCTAGCAGTAGACTCCTAGGTATTAGCAGCATCATCCCAGCTACAGTACCATCGTAACTTCAGCCTCCCAGCAGATAGGTGCTACGATTACCTAACAGTAGACTCCTAGGTATTAGCAGCATCATCCCAGCTACAGTATCATCGTAACTTCAGCCTCCCAGCTACAGTATCATCGTAACTTCAGCCTCCCTGCTACAGTATCATCGTAACTTCAGCCTCCCAGCTACAGTATCATCGTAACTTCAGCCTCCCTGCTACAGTATCATCGTAACTTCAGCCTCCCAGCTACAGTATCATCGTAACCTCAGCCTCCCAGCTACAGTATCATCGTAACTTCAGCCTCCCAGCTACAGTATCATCGTAACCTCAGCCTCCCAGCAGTTATACCTCAGCATACTATGCTAGAGACCTAAGTTATCATATAACACGGGTAAGATGTGCCCAGATAACACGGTGACGTATAACTCTCTCCTTTTATTTATTAAGCCAATATATTTACCAGTGATACCTGACACCATTCTCTGGAAATTTATAACCTCAAAAGCCTTACTATAATTTACATAATATAATTTAATATAATTTGCATAATAATCCTGCTCTGTTGATACCAGTTTTGTGAAAGCATCGGGTTGCATAATTACCTTCATAAATATAACCGTAATTATCTTATTGTTTAAAATAATCTCAGTTAAAATTAATTTGGATATTATCTCTTAATCAATGTTAAAAACTGATATAATTAACATATTATTAATTATTATTTTCACTGGGAAACGCTAAAAGCGTAGGGGTCATACCTCGACCCTTACAGAATGTTTGTATCAATATGTATATGTACATATATATATATATATATATATATATATATATATATATATATATATATATATATATATATATATATATATATATATATATATATATATATATATATATCTCGAGAGAGAGAGAAAGAGAGAAAGAAAGAGAGGGAGAGAGACATATGTGTATATATATCTAAGCTGTTGCGGCTCGATCCTCCGGCTACCAATCACAACAATGGCTTGTCAGGTTGTTGGTGTTAGCAAAATGCATCACCTCACGTGCAGCTGTGTTGTGTGTGTGTGTGTGTGTGTGTGTGTGTATGTGTGTGTGTTCGAAAGTGTTGGTGATTTAGAAACACCTCAGCCAGAATGTGTGTTGTTGCCCCTATATTGTGTTACACAATTAGTACGTTTGACACACATATTAATTAAAGCAACACTGGCAGCATATTAAAACACGTAATTAGCATACGAACAGTGAAGAGCTTTCCGCGCCAGAGCTTTAAACATAGAGGAAACACGTGTCTTGGGAAAGCTCTACATGGAGCGAAACATGTGTTGGTAAAGCTCTACACAGAGTGAAACATGTGTTGGTAAAGCTCTACACAGAGTGAAACGTGTGTTGGTAAAGCTCTACACAGAGTGAAACATGTGTTGGTAAAGCTCTACACAGAGTGAAACATGTGTTGGTAAAGCTCTACACAGTGTGAAACATGTGTTGGTAAAGCTCTACACAGTGTGAAACATGTGTTGGTAAAGCTCTACACAGTGAAACATGTGTTGGTAAAGCTCTACACAGTGAAACATGTGTTGGTAAAGCTCTACACAGTGAAACATGTGTTGGCAAAGCTCTACACAGTGTGAAACATGTGTTGGTAAAGCTCTACACAGTGTGAAACATGTGTTGGTAAAGCTCTACACAGTGTGAAACATGTGTTGGTAAAGCTCTACACAGTGTGAAACATGTGTTGGCAAAGCTCTACACAGTGTGAAACATGTGTTGGTAAAGCTCTACACAGTGTGAAACATGTGTTGGCAAAGCTCTACACAGTGAAACATGTGTTGGCAAAGCTCTACACAGTGTGAAACATGTGTTGGTAAAGCTCTACACAGTGAAACATGTGTTGGTAAAGCTCTACACAGTGAAACATGTGTTGGCAAAGCTCTACACAGTGTGAAACATGTGTTGGTAAAGCTCTACACAGTGAAACATGTGTTGGTAAAGCTCTACACAGTGTGAAACATGTGTTGGTAAAGCTCTACACAGTGTGAAACATGTGTTGGTAAAGCTCTACACACAGTGAAACATGTGTTGGTAAAGCTCTACACAGTGAAACATGTGTTGGCAAAGCTCTACACAGTGAAACATGTGTTGGCAAAGCTCTACACAGTGTGAAACATGTGTTGGTAAAGCTCTACACACAGTGAAACATGTGTTGGTAAAGCTCTACACACAGTGAAACATGTGTTGGTAAAGCTCTACACACAGTGAAACATGTGTTGGTAAAGCTCTACACAGTGAAACATGTGTTGGTAAAGCTCTACACAGTGAAACATGTGTTGGTAAAGCTCTACACAGTGAAACATGTGTTGGTAAAGCTCTACACAGTGAAACATGTGTTGGTAAAGCTCTACACAGTGAAACATGTGTTGGTAAAGCTCTACACAGTGAAACATGTGTTGGTAAAGCTCTACACAGTGAAACATGTGTTGGTAAAGCTCTACACAGTGAAACATGTGTTGGTAAAGCTCTACACAGTGAAACATGACAGTATATAATTTAAACTGTGATAACTATGCACTTCTGCCAAAGAAAGCAGTTGAGAGAGTAATGGTCAATGTGTTTTCTTTTCCAAATCAGTTTACTTGCTTGGAATCGCCCGGCTAGATAAGAATTCTGTTTAAGACATCCGAAGAAATGCAAGAAAAAACCCATAAGATGGTGGCTGGGAATCCAAAAATATTACAAATGAATATCTGGACACATACGAGAATATATTCCTGTGTCTGAGGTCTTAATAGATTTTTGAGAGGAAGGTTTTGGCAAGTTTAAGACTTTCTCTGTATTACGGGTATCTGGACCTGTTTAACACTGTCTTATGTGGACCTGTCTAACATTCTCTTACGTGGACCTGTTTAACACTGTCTTACGTGGACCTGTCTAACATTCTCTTACGTGGACCTGTCTAACACTGTCTTACGTGGACCTGTTTAACACTGTCTTATGTGGACCTGTCTAACACTGTCTTATGTGGACCTGTCTAACACTGTCTAACGTGGACCTGTTTAACACTGTCTTATGTGGACCTGTTTAACACTGTCTTACGTGGACCTGTTTAACACTGTCTTATGTGGACCTGTCTAACACTGTCTTATGTGAACCTGTCTAACACTGTCTAACGTGGACCTGTTTAACACTGTCTTATGTGGACCTGTTTAACACTGTCTTACGTGGACCTGTTTAACACTGTCTTATGTGGACCTGTCTAACACTGTCTTACGTGGACCTGTTTAACACTGTCTTATGTGGACCTGTCTAACAATGTCTTATGTGGACCTGTTTAACACTGTCTTATGTGGACCTGTTTAACACTGTCTTATGTGGACCTGTCTAACACTGTCTTATGTGGACCTGTTTAACACTGTTTTATGTGGACCTGTCTAACACTGTCTTACGTGGACCTGTTTAACACTGTCTTATGTGGACCTGTCTAACACTGTCTTACGTGGACCTGTCTAACACTGTCTTACGTGGACCTGTCTAACACTGTCTTACGTGGACCTGTCTAACACTGTCTTACGTGGACCTGACTAACACTGTCTAACGTGGACCTGTCTAACACTGTCTTACGTGGACCTGTCTAACACTGTCTTACGTGGACCTGTCTAACACTGTCTTACGTGGATCTGTCTAACACTGTCTTATGTGGACTTGTCTAACACTGTCTTACGTGGACCTGTCTAACACTGTCTAACGTGGACCTGTCTAACACTGTCTTACGTGGACCTCTCTAACACTGTCTTACGTGGACCTGTCTAACACTGTCTTACGTGGACCTGTCTAACACTGTCGTACGTGGACCTGTCTAACACTGTCTTATGTGGACCTCTCTAACACTGTCTAACGTGGACCTGTCTAACACTGTCTAACGTGGACCTGTCTAACACTGTCTTACGTGGACCTGTCTAACACTGTCTTATGTGGTCCTGTTTAACACTGTCTTACGTGGACCTGTCTAACACTGTCTTACGTGGACCTGTCTAACACTGTCTTACGTGGACCTGTCTAACACTGTCTAACGTGGACCTGTCTAACACTGTCTTACGTGGACCTGTCTAACACTCTTACGTGGACCTGTCTAACACTGTCTAACGTGGACCTGACTAACACTGTCTTACGTGGACCTGTCTAACACTCTCTTACGTGGACCTGTCTAACACTGTCTAACGTGGACCTGTCTAACACTGTCTTACGTGGACCTGTCTAACACTGTCTTACGTGGACCTGTCTAACACTGTCTAACGTGGATCTGTCTAACACTGTCTTACGTGGGCCTGACTAACACTGTCTTACGTGGACCTGTCTAACACTGTCTAACGTGGACCTGTCTAACACTGTCTTACGTGGACCTGTCTAACACTGTCTAACGTGGACCTGTCTAACACTGTCTAACGTGGACCTGTCTAACACTGTCTTACGTGGACCTGTCTAACACTGTCTTACGTGGACCTGTCTAACACTGTCTAACGTGGACCTGTCTAACACTGTCTTACGTGGACCTGTCTAACACTGTCTAACGTGGACCTGACTAACACTGTCTTACGTGGACCTGACTAACACTGTCTTACGTGGACCTGTCTAACACTGTCTAACGTGGACCTGTCTAACACTGTCTTACGTGGACCTGTCTAACACTGTCTAACGTGGACCTGTCTAACACTGTCTAACGTGGACCTGTCTAACACTGTCTTACGTGGACCTGTCTAACACTGTCTTACGTGGACCTGTCTAACACTGTCTTACGTGGACCTGTTTAACACTGTCTTACGTGGACCTGTCTAACACTGTCACTCAGGTTTGATAAGAGTCGTCAGGAAACAGGATAAAATCTTCGTGACGATGGTATTAGCCACAAGAAAATCTGCTGCTTGAGCTTTTAGTCGTCTGAAAGAAGCCTTCCACTGGCTTACCCATCCACTCCTCGAGAATTAAGAGGCAACATCATCTGACGTTTAGATCACAGTGGCGTTGACGAGAAACGATCGAAAGTGAGACACCACAGTGGTACAGATTTGACAAAACTAAGCTTGGCTAGTATGTTAAGTTTGAAACCTATCTACCACACGAGGGTCAAACTTCCGGCGTATATACAATGAGAGATACATACATCAGAGTGTATATACACTGAGAAACACACACACACACACACACACACACACACACACACACACACACACACACACACACACACACACACACACACACACAGCGAAGAGGCTGGACCAGGAGCTATGAATCGACCCCTGCAACCACAAATAGGTGAGTACACACACACACACACACACACACACGTCAAGAAGTTAGAGAAAGTACAAAGGTCTGCAACAAGGCTAGTCCCAGAGCTCAGGGGAATGTCGTACGAGGAAAGGTTGAGGGAAATCGGACTGACGACACTGGAGGACAGAAGTTTCAGGGAAGACATGATAACGACATACAAGATACTGCGGGGAATAGACAAGGTGGACAGAGATAGGATGTTCCAGAGAGGGGACACAGGAACAAGGGGTCACAACTGGAAGCTGAAGACTCAGACGAGTCACAGGGACGTTAGGAAGTATTTCTTCAGTCATAGAGTCGTCAGCAAGTGGAATAGCCTAGCAAGTGAAGTAGTGGAGGCAGGAACCATAGATAGTTTTAAGAAGAGGTATGACAAAGCTCAGGAAGCAGAAAGGGAGAGGACCCAGTAGCGATCAGTGAAGAGGCGGGGCCAGGAGCTGAGTCTCGACCCCTGCAACCACAATTAGGTGAGTACACACACACACACACACACACACACACATATATATATATATATATTTTTATTATCACATTGGCCGATTCCCACCAAGGCAGGGTGGCCCACCAAGGCAGGGTGGCCCACCAAGGCAGGGTGGCCACCAAGGCAGGGTGGCCCGAAAAAGAAAAACTTTCACCATCATTCACTCCATCACTGTCTTGCCAGAAGGGTGCTTTACACTACAGTTTTTAAACTGCAACATTAACACCCCTCCTTCAGAGTGCAGGCACTATACTATATATATATATATATATATATATATATATATATATATATATATATATATATATATATATATATATATATATATATATATATATATATATGTCGTGCCGAATAGGCAGAACTTGCGATCTTGGCTTTAATAGCAACGTTCATCTTGCCATATAGGACAAGTGAAAATTTGTGTATGCAATAATCTCGACAAAATCATTGTGAACCTAACGAAAAAAATATATTTCACTGTGTTTGTTTAGTATTAAATTATTGTAAACAAATCTAAAATATATTTAGTTGGGTTAGGCTAAAATAAATTGTTCTTGTTATAATAAGGTTAGGTAAGTTTTCTAAGTTCCTTTTGGAGCAAAATTAAAATTTTTTACATTAACATTAATGAAAAAAATATATCTTTAAACGTATAAGAGAAAATTTTAGAAAGGACTTAATTTTAAATGAGTTCTTGCTAATTGACCAGTTTTACATATTCGGCACGACATATATATATATATATATATATATATATATATGTACATGTATATATATATATATATATATATATGTACATATATATATATATATGTATATGTATCCAAGGAATTCCCAAGAGCAGGCGAAATATACACAAACACTGATCTCTGGCTGAAGGAGACTCGAACCTATGAACCTTGGAACAAGGTACACAGTGCTTTACCATTCTCACCACACTGGATCAATACCTTGGAGCCCAGCTTGCGCTAGACGTTGATCCAAGGCAGCCAGCTTTCAGGGAGAAGGCTTACAGCTTTTCATCTCATCCCCTGCATGCATCGACCAACGTCTAGCGCAAGCTGGGCGCCAAGGTACTGGTCCAGTGTGCGTAGATTGGTAAAGCACTGCGTACCTTGTTCCAAGGTTCGTAGGTTCGAATCTCCTTCGGCCAGAGATCAGTGTTTGTATATGTATATATATATATCTTGGAAATATTTTATTGTGTTCGGTGGGTCTTGCCGAATACCGACTACTACCCGACCTCTAACACGCTGATTTATACCCAGCGGCAGAGTCCACACAAATCATCTCACGCTGGAAATACATTAGTGCTGAATAAATAACGAAATGTATAATGAATTCAACCATCCATCTTGGGTCATAAAGCATTCAGTGTCAGGGGAGCGGCAGTGGTGGTGGTGGGATGGTTGTTATTGTACCACTCTAACTACCACCCCATCCACAGTCGTTCTGCCTTGCATTGTTTGCTCAGAGGAGCTGTCGTTGTAGTAGCAACAGCTGATCTGGTGGAGAAAACAGCTGATCTGGTGGAGAAAACAGCTGATCTGGTGGAGAAAACAGCTGATCTGGTGGAGAAAACAGCTGATCTGGTGGAGAAAATACCTGATCACCACAACAAACAGCTGACAACCACAACAAACAGCTGACCACCACAACAAACAGCTGACCACCACAGCAAACAGCTGACCACCACCACAGCTGCTCCTGAAGAGCAAGAGTCACGAACTAGAGAAAGCAGTAAGAGAGGCAACCTAAGAATCCTTTCAAGCAGTGAACTCCAAAAGCAATTCAAGAAAGATTAATGTATTACTGCTGTATTTACGACCTATTGTATTTTATGCATCTCGCAAGTGTGTCCAATTGTATTTGTGTATCGTTATATATGTCCCCTTTTTTGTTCCAATTGATGGACGTTGAAGTTTTGTAATTGTCATATTCCTCTCTCTCTCTCTCTCTCTCTCTCTCTCTATCTCTCTCTCTCTCTCTCTCTCTCTCTCTCTCTCTCTCTCTCTCTCTCTCTCTCTCTCTCTCTCATATATACCACAATATATATATATATATATATATATATATATATATATATATATATATATATATATATATATATATATAGGCACACACAGCGGGACACATAAGATACAAAGTCCATCACAGCTGATACATACAGTACGACAGCTCCTGATCAAGCAAGAACACAGAAAGGTAACGCTCTGGCCCAAGAACTACAGAGCAAAATACCTGCATAAGCACACACACACACACACACACACACACTCACACACACACACACACACACACACACACACACACACACACACACACACACACATACAAACACACATACAAACACACACAACAAGCAGAAAATGGACCTATCAAATCGTTTAAGAGACTGGCCCAGGAGCCATGACTCGACCCACTGAATCACAAACAAACGCCAACGAAATAAACGAGAACACGTTAATACAATTATCAAAACGTATAATATCCCCAGCGTTACATGCTTTACTCTCCTAATCCTGCTAGATAGATGCCCGGACATGCCCACGAAGGTGGGCATGCCTGCCCTCCCAGTTTTTATTCGCTATGTTTAATGGCGCCTCAAGAAGCAAACATCCGGCAGAAAGTGACCCAAAGGTGACCTCACGATGGAATCTGGTCACTTAGAGGTCATCTACTACTGTATCTGCTGCTGCGCCTGCTACTGCTGTTACTACTGCTGCTGCTCCTGCTACTGCTGTTACTACTACTACTGCTGCTGCTCCTGCTGCTGCTCCTGCTGATACTGCTCCTGCTTCTGCTACTGCTACTGCTGCTTCTGCTGCTGCTACTGCTGCTGCTGCTGCTGCTGCTGCTGCTCCTGCTTCTGCTACTGCTGCTGCTGCTCCTGCTTCTGCTACTGCTACTGCTGCTCCTGCTGCTGCTACTGCTGCTGCTACTGCTGCTCCTGCTGCTGCTGCTGCTGCTGCTCCTGCTGCTGCTACTGCTGTTACTGCTGCTGCTCCTGCTACTGCTGTTACTACTACTACTACTACTACTGCTGCTCCTGCTCCTGCTGCTGCTGTTATTGCTATTACTGCTGCTGCTCCTGCTACTGCTGCTACTACTGCTGCTACTGCTGATCCTGCTGCTGCTGCTGCTGCTGCTGCTGCTACTGCTGTTACTACTGCTGCTACTGCTGCTCCTGCTGCTACTGCTCCTGCTGGCTGCAAGATGTACCTCTCTTCAGGCCTGGTGAAGAGGCCTATGTATTGAGACAACGTATCGCTCTGTGTAGAGCATTAACAAGTCATGTATCGTTCAGTGTAGAGCTTCATCAAGTCACGGTCATACTTTGCTCTATGTAGAGCGTTATCAAAGCTTACAGCTCTACACCGAGTGTAACATTGTACCAACCAAAGCTTATTCCCTCAATACTCGTGTTTCTCCAAGTAATCGTGTCCAACACATTTTTATATTGAATTAAAAGTCAGAATCACGATTTAATTGAAGATAATTAACCGCATTGCATTAACTCTGAAAATAACATTTACTGATAGCCTAGAAGCCAGCTATCAGAAAATCGCTGTCATCTGAGATCCGGTTGTCAAACAAGGAAACAGCCACCGGAATCCTGTTATCGAAGAAGTTATTGCTTATTGAAATCTATCTCGTTTTAATTAGCACGTACTTCTGGAGGGAAATACCGGACAGAATCCGCTTACAAGAACGTATTAAAGGACAGAGTTTCTCTACTCCGTTACACTGTCCGTGTTCTTGTATCACGAATCTGCCTTAAGCAAAAACAACTTACTTAATATATGTATATATATATATATATATATATATATATATATATATATATATATATATATATATATATATATATATATATATATATATATATATATATATATATATATATATATATATATATATATACAGTGGACCCCCGCATAACGATTACCTCCGAATGTGACCAATTATGTAAATGTATTTATGTAAGTGCGTTTGTACGTGTATGTTTGGGGTCTGAAATGGACTAATCTACTTCACAATATTCCTTATGGGAACAAATTCGGTCAGTACTGGCACCTGAACATACTTCTGGAATGAAAAAATATCGTTAACCGGGGGTCCACTGTATATATATATATATATATATATATATATATATATGGAGTCCCTTAGCCTGGGAGAACAAAGTCTTTAAAGGTGACTTCAATGCTTACTGATAGTGATCCTAGATCGCATCGGGATATATTTTATAGTTAATATCGACGCTTCTTGCTATTGCTGATATCTCTCCTAGTTTGTAGGGTTATAAGCACGCAAACTCACACACATATACATACACCCATGGTAAGTATAATTATGGGGGAGCGGTAAACCCGTAGGATTATACAGTGGATGTGGGGAGTGGAAGGTATTCTGGCTCAGTTCTGGAAACAGGAGCACAGATCCAATTCCCTAGATCAAGAGCCCCTCACCAGCCCACACACCAGTGTGTGTATGGGCATACACCCATACACACACACACACACAGGCTGTATAATACACCATACCACGGGAGGGGTTAGAACCCGCGATCAGAGAGTGGCTAACGCGACGGTCTGCAGTTTTGAGACTCTCTGATCGCGGGTTCTAGCCCCGCCCGTGGTATGGTTTGTTTACAATCGTGTCATTACGATTTCGTGAATCGTGTGCAATACACCGTCAAATATCCGTGTTTCCGTTCCGGTGTTAACGTTACATGTGGGACGATCTTTAGTTAACGTGAAAATACTGAGATTGATTACGATAGTGAGCACGATACAGTGAAGACTTCCTTACCTTCACTGCCAGACACGGACATCCGCAGCGACATCTGTAGCGACATCAGCAGTGACATCAGCAGTGATATCAGCAGTGACATCAGTAGTGACATCAGTAGTGACATCAGTGACATAAGTGACATCAGTAGTGACATCAGTAGTGACATCAGAAGTGACATCAGTAGTGACATCAGTAGTGACAACAGTAGCGGTACCAGCAGTGACATCAGCAGTGATATCAGCAGTGACATCAGCAGTGACATCAGTAGTGACATCAGTAGTGACATCAGTGACATCAGAAGTGACATCAGTAGTGACATAAGAAGTGACATCAGTAGTGACATCAGTAGTGACAACAGTAGCGGTACCAGCAGTGATATCAGCAGTGATATCAGCAGTGACATCAGTAGTGACATCAGTAGTGACATCAGTAACATCAGAAGTGACATCAGTAGTGACATCAGTAGTGACATCAGAAGTGACATCAGTAGTGACATTAGTGACATCAGTAGTGACAACAGTAGCGGTACCAGCAGTAACATCAGTAGTGACATCAGTGACATCAGAAGTGACATCAGTAGTGACATCAGTAGTGACATCAGTAGTGACAACAGTAGCGGTACCAGCAGTAACATTAGTACTGACATCAGTGCCATCAGTAGTGACATCAGCAGGAACATCCATAGGAGGCATCAATGCGGTCACCTGGACTTCCCACTCACAAAATCTTGTATATCTGCACATACACAAACATACGTGGTTTCTAAAGTATTTTAAAAACGTATGCTTATTAATATAAGTTTGACAGTGTATGTTTCTTCTTCTAAAGTGCGTTAAGTATCATACGTTTTATTAACGTATATCTTATACGAAGGTTTCTTAATGTATATGCTGACCTGATAGCTTGTGCTACCAGGTCGGTTGCCGTGTTCCTCCCTTAAGTCAATGTGACCTGACCTGACTAGGTTGGGTGCATTGGCATAAGCCTGTAGGAGACTTGGACCTGCCTCGCATGGGCCAGTAGGCCTTCTGCAGTGTTCCATCGTTCTTATGTTCGTTCTTATGTTCTTATATGTATAACGTGTATTTCGTAACGCATGTGTTGTGAGTTATGTATTTTAACGTGTGTTTGCAGCGTATGTTCACTTATTTTTCTAAGTTCTACACAAGGTTCAACACTCACTTAAATAGCACTTACAGTACGGTCACTTAAATAGCACTTACAGTACGGTCACTTAAATAGCACTTACAGTACTGTCACTTAAATAGCACTTACAGTACTGTCACTTAAATAGCACTTACAGTACGGTCACTTAAATAGCACTTACAGTACGGTCACTTAAATAGCACTTACAGTACGGTCACTTAAATAGCACTTACAGTACTGTCACTTAAATAGCACTTACAGTACGGTCACTTAAATAGCACTTACAGTACGGTCACTTAAATAGCACTTACAGTACGGTCACTTAAATACCACTTACAGTACGGTCACTTAAATACCACTTACAGTACGGTCACTTAAATACCACTTACAGTACGGTCACTTAAATACCACTTACAGTACGGTCACTTAAATAGCACTTACAGTACGGTCACTTAAATACCACTTACAGTACGGTCACTTAAATACCACTTACAGTACGGTCACTTAAATACCACTTACAGTACGGTCACTTAAATACCACTTACAGTACGGTCACTTAAATAGCACTTACAGTACGGTCACTTAAATACCACTTACAGTACGGTCACTTAAATACCACTTACAGTACGGTCACTTAAATACCACTTACAGTACGGTCACTTAAATACCACTTACAGTACGGTCACTTAAATACCACTTACAGTACGGTCACTTAAATACCACTTACAGTACGGTCACTTAAATACCACTTACAGTACGGTCACTTAAATACCACTTACAGTACGGTCACTTAAATAGCACTTACAGTACGGTCACTTAAATACCACTTACAGTACGGTCACTTAAATAGCACTTACAGTACGGTCACTTAAATACCACTTACAGTACTGTCACTTAAATACCACTTACAGTACGGTCACTTAAATACCACTTACAGTACGGTCACTTAAATACCACTTACAGTACGGTCACTTAAATACCACTTACAGTACGGTCACTTAAATACCACTTACAGTACGGTCACTTAAATACCACTTACAGTACGGTCACTTAAATACCACTTACAGTACTGTCACTTAAATACCACTTACAGTACGGTCACTTAAATAGCACTTACAGTACGGTCACTTAAATACCACTTACAGTACTGTCACTTAAATACCACTTACAGTACGGTCACTTAAATACCACTTACAGTACGGTCACTTAAATACCACTTACAGTACGGTCACTTAAATACCACTTACAGTACGGTCACTTAAATACCACTTACAGTACGGTCACTTAAATACCACTTACAGTACGGTCACTTAAATACCACTTACAGTACTGTCACTTAAATACCACTTACAGTACGGTCACTTAAATAGCACTTACAGTACGGTCACTTAAATACCACTTACAGTACTGTCACTTAAATACCACTTACAGTACGGTCACTTAAATAGCACTTACAGTACGGTCACTTAAATACCACTTACAGTACTGTCACTTAACACATAACGGAGCTAACACTGCCGGGTGACAGCAGGAACTCCCTTGAACACATATTTACTGTCATGTGTTCCTGATTTACCTTGGTCCTCCTAGACATGCACCTTCTAAACCAATCAGACACCGAGAATCACCTGTCTTGCCAATCAGAACTCAAGAATTCTCGTTAACTACCTCTAACTGCTTGTTACCTTGTCTCTACTAGCCTTGTGCTCGTAAAAAAATATCGATACTTATAATCCGTGAGTGAGAATTTGTATATATACCGTGTGGATTATACAGCGCATGTGGGGGGGGGAGGTATTCAGGTTTAATTCGGGGAACTGGAGCACAGATCCAATTCCCTAGATCAAGAGCCCCTCACCAGCATCAAGGAACCTTCCTTGAGAGTATATACACCTCGACGTGTGTATTTTTTAGTGGTATATACATCGAGTTTGCTTTAGTCTCTGTTTTAGGGAGTAAATTATTCCTTACAAGTTGTGTATAGAGTACAGGATGTATGATATACACCCAGATGTGTATACACCCAGATGTGTATACACCCAGATGTGTATACACCCAGAGGTGTATACACCCAGATGTGTATACACCCAGAGGTGTATATCTCTAAGCGCAAATGTTAAGAAAATTTTCTTTAATTCTTAATTCAGAGATACAATTACGTGCAGTCTTAATGAAAATAGCGTAGCAGATAAGCTTCAAACCCCCCACTAAGCAAGATGTCCCGTGCGTACACGGTGGTGAGGGTACCTATGTAAGAACACCGGTAGGAAGGGTAGCCGATGACGCTAAAGGTGACCACAGGAATGTCAAGAATATCAATGTACCGAGACACACACACGGTGTGTGTGTGTACACATATAGATCAGGCTCTGATCCACCAGGAGGCCTGGTCACAGACCGGGCCGCGGGGGCGTTGACCACCGGAACTCTCTCCAGGTAAACTCCAGGTAAACACAGGCTAACTATTTGTCGACAGATACCTTTGTTAACTAACAACTAACTACCTAACTTACGACTTATTCCAACTACTATCATTTTATTATCAAAACGGAACGTGTGTGTTTTTTCCGTTGAGAAGATACAGCGGTCAGTCAGAGGGGGTGTTTAGAAAGGGATGGTACCCTGGGCAGCATAAATTAGGTCACTGTCGAGCCCCTGTGGCAAGGTGTACCCGATGTGGGTTGTTTGCCCAAGAGATTTGGTCTGGATCTCTCACCTTCGTCTTGGTCTGTAGCCGGACCCTTCTAGTGGTTGGATTGTGTTTACATTTGCGATTATGACCGCCATGTTTGTCGGTCGGCGACCTACCTGCTGGTTTCCGGGGCCGGGGTATTGTTTGTCACGCCCACTGGCGGTACACACCCATTTGCGGTACAGCTACACACGCCTACTACCGATACACGCCCACTGCTGCTACACGCCCACTGACGCTTTAATTCTAATCTCAAAAATCCTCTTTGCGTTATGGCTGTGTATAAAATCGAAAGACAGATGAAAAAGACACATGTACGGCTGTACGGTTATTTCCAGTATTGGGCGAAACGTCTCCACAACAAAGATACCTAAGTGTTGTACATGTGTCTTAGCCTCTGTCAAACCTAGTCTGAAAGCTGTGTATGAAATCTGTACCAACTGTACTGTGTGTGTGTGTGTACTCACCTAGTTGTACTCACCTAGTTGAGGTTGCAGGGGTCGAGTCCGAGCTCCTGGCCCCGCCTCTTCACTGGTCGCTACTAGGTCACTCTCCCTGAGCCGTGAGCTTTATCATACCTCTGCTTAAAGCTATGTATGGATCCTGCCTCCACTACATCGCTTCCCAAACTATTCCACTTACTGACTACTCTGTGGCTGAAGAAATACTTCCTAACATCCCTTTGATTCATCTATGTCTTCAACTTCCAACTGTGTCTCCTTGTTACTGTGTCCAGTCTCTGGAACATCCTGTCTTTGTCCACCTTGTCAATTCCTCTCAGTATTTTGTATGTCGTATTCATGTCCCCCCTATCTCTCCTTTCCTCCAGTGTCGTCAGGTTGATTTCCCTTAACCTCTCCTCGTAGGACATACCTCTTAGCTCTGGGACTAGTCTTGTTGCAAACCTTTGCACTTTCTCTAGTTTCTTCACGTGCTTGGCTAGGTGTGGGTTCCAAACTGGTGCTGCATACTCCAATATGGGCCTAACGTACACGGTGTACAGGGTCCTGAATGATTCCTTATTAAGATGTCGGAATGCTGTTCTGAGGTTTGCTAGGCGCCCATATGCTGCAGCAGTTATTTGGTTGATGTGCGCTTCAGGAGATGTGCCTGGTGTTATACTCACCCCAAGATCTTTTTCCTTGAGTGAGGTTTGTAGTGTGTGTGTGTGTGTGTGTGTGTGTGTGTGTGTGTGTGTGTGTGTGTGTGTGTGTGTGTGTGTGTGTGTGTGTGTGTGTGTGAGAGAGAGAGAGAGAGAGAGAGAGAGAGAGTGTGTGTGTGTGTGTGTGTGAGTGTCAGGCACAACCGTCACACAACACAACCATCACACAACACAACCATCACACAACACAACCATCACGCTACACACACAACACAACCTTCACACAACACAACCATCACACGACACACACAACACAACTATCACACAACACACACAACACAACCTTTACAATGGATCAACACACTCACCATCTCTCACAAGCCAAGTCTAAGTCTTATCGCTTTAAATTTCACTACTGCTCCCATTATAACCTCTAAAAGCATTGTAAACATGGAGCTATCTGATGACCCGTCAGTAAAGCAGAGGAAGGTGCTGCCCTGCCTACACTCAACGTCTGCCCGGACCTTCCAACACTAAGGCCTATTGTATATATTCTTGAGATTACGTCCTCCATTGTAAGGCCTAAGAGGGCCATTGGGAGGCCTATACGGATAATTCAGCACCTCCACGATGCCTATCCATCATCTCCCTTCAATAAGAAGGTTGGGTGTACAGGCATATAGAAATAATTTAGATTTTTCTGAAGCCTCCCCTTAAAATGAAGTTTAAAGACAGAGATTTTGACTTAATATTACGATAATTTACACGTTTCTATACACAACATCACTTCTGTGAATTTTAACACATAGTTACAACTTCCGTTTGTGTCATGTTCAGTCAAGGGAATGTTACGTGCTTACTAAGTGATGTATTTACTGTCTGGTTATAATTATACGAGGCTAGGTACCATGACAGGCAGGCAGCAGTTACTAAAGGTCTCAAGAGGACCTCATGAGGTAATCACTAAACCTGTAAGGAGTCACGGTCTGGAAAATGAGACACTCACATCTGACCCAGTTACGTATAGCTCCAACTCCCTGGATCAAGCGCCCAAGGGAAGGAAAATCCCCTCAGATGATCTCCCCTGACTAACTTGCCAGACTCGTCGGGGCATTTCCCAGGGGGCATAACTACCCACTGGGGAACGCAGTAATTTTGGAACTTACGTGAGGGGGACTTAGGGGCGTAATTACTACCCTAGGGTGGTTGATGGGTACGTCCTTGTGGCATTAAGATGCCCACACATTGGTCTTACAATCAGAATATTGACACGTTTGAACTTCCAATTCCTGAAGGGCATATAAACATACCCGTAAGTTCTTCCACCAGGCATATTTTCACCCTTATGGTATGGTGGTGTAAGGGTGGAAGTGGTAAAGGGGTTAGAGTGGGTGGGTTAGAGTGTGCGGGCGTGATGTGGGCGGGAGTGTCCCAGGAGGGTGTCCCAGGAGAGTGTAATAATATCACGGTATCCTCACCTCTGTGAGATATCTGGGGAGTTATGCGTTATCTGTGTTGCTATCTTCAAGTATGGTCAGAAATGACTCTATCTGGTTGATGCTGGAGATAGCACCACCAGCATCACCACCACTACCACCAGTACCACCACCAGCACCACCATTACCACTACCACCAGCACCACCATCAGTACCACCACCACCAGCACCACCACCAGTACCACCACCACCAGCACCACCACCAGTACCACCACTACCACCAGCACCACCACCAGTACCACCACCACCAGCACCACCACCACCAGTACCAACCACCACCACCACTACCACCAGTACCACCACCACCACCCCCACCACCAGTACCACCTCCACCACCACCACCAGTACCAACCACCACCACCACTACCACCAGTACCACCACCACCACCACCACCACCAGCACCACCACTACCACCAGAACCTCTACCACCACCAGCACAATCATGATTGTGTGTGTGTGTGTGTGTGTGTGTGTGTGTGTGTGTGTGTGTGTGTGTGTGTGTGTGTGTGTGTGTGTGTGTGTGTGTGTGTGTGTGTGTGTGTGTGTGTGTGTGTGTGTGTGTGTGTGTGTGTGTGAAAAACAATCACGACAAGATGACCGAGTGAGTGTGAAATTGAAGCGTGTTAAACATTTTGCACTCTGACAGCACTGTTCATCTTTCCCTCTTGTCTCGTAAACACCTGAGAGCTAAAGCTTACAAGCTTTACCTTACATTCAACATACACCAGCAAGCATTAACAAGCAACTGAGGTGTTGTGGGCCACTAATACAAGCATACACCAGCAAGCATTAACTGTGGTGTTGTGGGCCACTAATACAAGCATACACCAGCAAGCATTAACTGTGGTGTTGTGGAACACTAACAAGCATACACCAGCAAGCATTAACTGTGGTGTTGTGGAACACTAATACAAGCATACACCAGCAAGCATTAACTGTGGTGTTGTGGAACACTAACAAGCATACACCAGCAAGCATTAACTGTGGTGTTGTGGAACACTAATACAAGCATACACCAGCAAGCATTAACTGTGGTGTTGTGGAACACTAATACAAGCATACACCAGCAAGTATTAACTGAGGTGCTGTGGAACACTAATACAAGCATACACCAGCAAGCATTAACTGTGGTGTTGTGGGACACTAATACAAGCATACACCAGCAAGCATTAACTGTGGTGTTGTGGAACACTAACAAGCATACACCAGCAAGCATTAGCTGTGGTGTTGTGGAACACTAATACAAGCATACACCAGCAAGCATTAACTGTGGTGTTGTGGAACACTAACAAGCATACACCAGCAAGCATTAACTGTGGTGTTGTGGAACACTAATACAAGCATACACCAGCAAGCATTAACTGTGGTGTTGTGGAACACTAAAACAAGCATACACCAGCAAGCTGAGGTGCTGTGGAACACTAATACAAGCATACACCAGCAAGCATTAACTGTGGTGTTGTGGGACACTAATACAAGCATACACCAGCAAGCATTAACTGTGGTGCTGTGGAACACTAATACAAGCATACACCAGCAAGCATTAACTGTGGTGTTGTGGAACACTAATACAAGCATACACCAGCAAGCATTAACTGTGGTGCTGTGGAACACTAATACAAGCATACACCAGCAAGCATTAACTAAGGTGCTGTGGAACACTAATACAAGCATACACCAGCAAGCATTAACTAAGGTGCTGTGGAACACTAATACAAGCATACACCAGCAAGCATTAACTAAGGTGCTGTGGAACACTAATACAAGCTGTGGAACACTAATACAAGCATACACCAGCAAGCATTAACTGTGGTGTTGTGGAGGTGTGGTGTGGAACACTAATACAAGCATACACCAGCAAGCATTAACTAAGGTGTTGTGGAACACTAATACAAGCATACACCAGCAAGCATTAACTAAGGTGCTGTGGAACACTAATACAAGCATACACCAGCAAGCATTAACTAAGGTGTTGTGGAACACTAATACAAGCATACACCAGCAAGCATTAACTGAGGTGCTGTGGAACACTAATACAAGCATACACTAGCAAGCATTAACTAAGGTGCTGTGGAACACTAATACAAGCATACACTAGCAAGCATTAACTAAGGTGCTGTGGAACACTAATACAAGCATACACCAGCAAGCATTAACTAAGGTGCTGTGGAACACTAATACAAGCATACACTAGCAAGCATTAACTAAGGTGCTGTGGAACACTAATACAAGCATACACCAGCAAGCATTAACTAAGGTGCTGTGGAACACTAATACAAGCATACACTAGCAAGCATTAACTAAGGTGCTGTGGATAATACAAGCATACACTAGCAAGCATTAACTAAGGTGCTGTGGAACACTAATACAAGCATACACTAGCAAGCATTAACTAAGGTGCTGTGGAACACTAATACAAGCATACACTAGCAAGCATTAACTGAGGTGCTGTGGAACACTAATACAAGCATTCACCAGCAAGCATTAACTGTGGTGTTGTGGAACACTAATACAAGCATACACCAGCAAGCATTAACTGAGGTGTTGTGGGACACTAATACAAGCATACACCAGCAAGCATTAACTGAGGTGTTGTGGAACACTAATACAAGCATACACCAGCAACCATTAACTGAGGTGTTGTGGGACACTAATACAAGCATACACTAGCAAGCATTAACTGTGGTGCTGTGGAACACTAATACAAGCATACACCAGCAAGCATTAACTATGGTGTTGTGGAACACTAATACAAGCATACACCAGCAAGCATTAACTGTGGTGCTGTGGAACACTAATACAAGCATACACCAGCAAGCATTAACTAAGGTGTTGTGGAACACTAATACAAGCATACACCAGCAAGCATTAACTGAGGTGTTGTGGAACACTAATACAAGCATACACCAGCAAGCATTAACTGAGGTGTTGTGGAACACTAATACAAGCATACACCAGCAAGCATTAACTGTGGTGTTGTGGGACACTAATACAAGCATACACCAGCAAGCATTAACTATGGTGTTGTGGAACACTAATACAAGCATACACCAGCAAGCATTAACTGTGGTGTTGTGGAACACTAATACAAGCATACACCAGCAAGCATTAACTGTGGTGTTGTGGAACACTAATACAAGCATACACCAGCAAGCATTAACTGTGGTGTTGTGGGACACTAATACAAGCATACACCAGCAAGTATTAACTGTGGTGTTGTGGGACACTAATACAAGCATACACCAGCAAGCATTAACTAAGGTGCTGTGGGACACTAATACAAGCATACACCAGCAAGCATTAACTGTGGTGCTGTGGGACACTAATACAAGCATACACCAGCAAGCATTAACTGTGGTGTTGTGGAACACTAATACAAGCATACACCAGCAAGCATTAACTGTGGTGTTGTGGAACACTAATACAAGCATACACCAGCAAGCATTAACTGTGGTGTTGTGGAACACTAATACAAGCATACACCAGCAAGCATTAACTAAGGTGTTGTGGGACACTAATACAAGCATACACCAGCAAGCATTAACTGTGGTGTTGTGGGACACTAATACAAGCATACACCAGCAAGCATTAACTAAGGTGCTGTGGAACACTAATACAAGCATACACCAGCAAGCATTAACTGAGGTGTTGTGGGACACTAATACAAGCATACACCAGCAAGCATTAACTGTGGTGTTGTGGAACACTAATACAAGCATACACCAGCAAGCATTAACTGTGGTGTTGTGGAACACTAATACAAGCATACACCAGCAAGCATTAACTGTGGTGTTGTGGAACACTAATACAAGCATACACCAGCAAGCATTAACTGTGGTGCTGTGGAACACTAATACAAGCATACACCAGCAAGCATTAACTGTGGTGTTGTGGAACACTAATACAAGCATACACCAGCAAGCATTAACTGTGGTGTTGTGGAACACTAATACAAGCATACACCAGCAAGCATTAAC
Organism: Cherax quadricarinatus; assembly: GCF_038502225.1. NCBI lineage: Eukaryota > Metazoa > Arthropoda > Malacostraca > Decapoda > Parastacidae > Cherax > Cherax quadricarinatus. The sequence goes on along the minus strand of NC_091385.1, from coordinate 1,023,905 downwards.
TGTGGTGTTGTGGAACACTAATACAAGCATACACCAGCAAGTATTAACTGTGGTGTTGTGGAACACTAATACAAGCATACACCAGCAAGCATTAACTGTGGTGTTGTGGAACACTAATACAAGCATACACCAGCAAGCATTAACTGTGGTGTTGTGGAACACTAATACAAGCATACACAAGTGATACACTGTTACGCACGATAATCACAAACTGTTCAATCAGCACAGTGTTTGGACTTGACAAACACACACACAGCAAGCACCGATGGCTGGACTGACAACTCACACGCAGCAATGGGTGATTATGCAAATGAGAGCAATAATAACATGGGTGGATAATGGGGGCAGAGGGAGGTCTTGCGAATGCATCACCCATTCTTTCAAGACAGTACCTTGATATTGGTAAAGGGATCTTGATCCAAAGATTGCAACTTCCCATTTTTCCCTCTTGGATCAAACCAGATTGACTTCCCTTCTCTAGGAAGGAAAAGGAATCCAAATGAATTTAACGTTTAATAATAATAATAATAATAATAATAATAATAATAATAATAATAATAATCTGAGATTATGGTAGTTACTTATGGTAGTTATGGTAGTGCCTTATGGTAGTTACTTTAAAAGTAATTACCATAAGGCAGATATAAAGAGTAACGGGTGGAGTTCCTCAAGGATCAGTACTGGGACCATTACATAATTATGAGCATAAGAAAGAAGGAACACTGCAACAGGCCTACTGACCCATGCGGAGCAGGTCCATGTCCCCTCCCCCAGATTAAACCAATGACCCCCTCCCCCCCGGATTAGACCAATGACCCACCCAGTCTGATCATCTCCACTCAAGGATGGAGCACTGTACCAGACCCAGCAGCACACGCTAGTCAGGTCCAACTCACACCCACTCACACCCGTTTCTAATATGCGTGAATGACCTTCTAGAATGGACTGAGTCATGTGCTTCACTGCTTGTTGACGATGTTAAAGTAATGAGAACGATAAGAACAGGAGAAAGGAGTGATGAGTTCCATAGTGACCTCAACACACTGCAGATGTGGTCAAATAAGTGGCTTCTCGAGTTCAGTCTCAACAAAAGCAAGGTTATGGTATTTCGAGAAGGTTAGGACAGACCGGACACGGAGTACATCATGGGCAGAGAGAAGCTGCAAATATCAGAGAAAAAAAAGACCTGGGAGTGAATATGATAACATCGAACATTAACATCACGTGTAAAATTAGCAAACTTTGGAATAGCATTCATAATCTTGAACGAAGAATCATTTAGATCCTTATATACGACATATAGACATATGTTAGGTCAGTTGTTGACGAATCCTAGCCTAATCATCGAGTACGAGGCGCCAGTATGGAACCCACAACCAGCCAAGCACGTGAAGAAACTCAAAAATATCCAAAGATTTGCAACCAAACTAGGGAAAAATGCACTCTAGGAAGAGATTATAGGAGCTAAACCCGACCGTTCTGACGGACAGAAGAATAAGAAGAGTCTTGACTTAGACACGTAAAATCTTAATTAAAATTGATAGAGCAGATAGATACAAACTGTTTCAATTACGAGAACCAGGATCAAGGATACAGGTGGAACCGAAGCCACAGATGAACCACAGGAATGTCAGGAAGTATTTTTTTTAGCCTCAAGGTGACTGAGAAGTGGAATGACTTGAATGAGGTAGATGAGGCAAACCACACAGCTTCAAGACCAGATATAACAAGCTCCAAGATGCCAGAAATCAATGATGACGACCAGGAGCAGTTTCGACCCCCGCCAGCACAAATTGGTGAGTACAAATCAATGAGTACAAAACAGTTTACAGTCCAGTACAAATCAGTTATTACAAACCATTGAGTACAAATCAATGAGCACATAGCGAGTACAAGCACAAATCAGTGAGTACAAATCGAGGCTGTCGAGATCATGCTAGTTACCATGACTATGCTTGACTAGGTGCAAATATTACATAACGATAGAGGAGTGCAGGTGCTGCATTACCCAGGTGTTCTTAATGAGAGAGTCATCTTACCTGCACCTGCCGTACCTGCTTCACTACATGCACACTCTCATATATTAACCTCTAAGATATCCCTAGAAGAATGTTAGCGGCTGAGTATTTAAAGTAAGTTGACTCAAAAAGATCTATTGAAGAAAGGTAGAAGAAAGCTAAGAGAAAGTAAGGTATTTGGAAGAGGATATATCTTGAAGAAAGGTAGAAGAAAGCTAAGAGAAAGCAGGGTATTTGGAAGGGGATATATCTTGAAGAAAGGTAGAAGAAAGCTAAGAGAAAGCAAGACATTTGTAAAAGGATATCTTCTGAAGGTAGAAAAAAGCTAAAAGAAAGCAAGGTATTTGGAAGGGGATATATCTTGAAGAAAGGAAGAAGAAAGCTAAGAGAAAGCAAGAAATTTGGAAGAGGATATCTCTTGAAGGTAGAAGAAAGCTAAAAGAAAGCAAGGTATTTGGAAGAGGATATATCTTGAAGAAAGGTAGAAGAAAGCTAAGAGAAAGCAAGGTATTTGGAAGAGGATATATCTTGAAGAAAGGTAGAAGAAAGCTAAGAGAAAGCAAGGTATTTGGAAGAGGATATATCTTGAAGAAAGTTAGAAGAAAGCTAAAAGAAAGCAAGGTATTTTGAAGAGGATATATCTTGAAGAAAGTTAGAAGAAAGCAAGGTATTTGGAAGAGGATATATCTTGAAGAAAGTTAGAAGAAAGCTAAAAGAAAGCAAGGTATTTTGAAGAGGATATATCTTGAAGAAAGTTAGAAGAAAGCTAAAAGAAAGCAAGGTATTTGGAAGAGGATATATCTTGAAGAAAGGAAGAAGAAAGCTAAGAGAAAGCAAGGTATTTGAAAGAGTACATATCTTGAAGAAAGGAAGAAGAAAGGTAAGAGAAAGCAAGACATTTGTAAAAGGATATCTCCTGAAGGTAGAAGGAAGCTAAAAGAAAGCAAGACATTTGGAGATAGCAGACCAAAAAAAGATATCTCTTGAAAGTAGAAGAAAGCTAAAAGAAAGCAAGGCATTTGGAAATAGCTAACCAAAAAAGATATCTCTTGAAGGTAGAAGAAAGCTAAAAGAAAGCAAGACATTTGGAGATAGCTGACCAAAAAAGATATCTCTTGAAGGTAAAAGAAAGCTAAAAGAAAGCAAGACATTTGAAGATAGCTGACCGAAAAAGATATCTCTTGAAAGCAGCAGAAAAGTAGAAACTAGAAGAAAGCAAGTTATTCAGATTAACTTATTTAAAAAAAACACATCTGACGGTTTTTATAAACCGGATTAGTTTTAAAAATTAGTTCATAATTTACGTATTACTGATCATAGGTTTAACGAGGATGACACTAAAAACGAGATTTTGAAACAAATAAATGAATATTTAAGTAAACTTTCAAAGACATTAATTATAATTTAGGCGACATTTGAATAATTTAAGGCAGGATAATAATTAGAGAAAAAAAACCACTATTTTAGAAAATCATCGAAAATGAAGTCAGATTGAAGTGTTGACTTCTAGATGATGTTTCGCTCGGTCCATAATGGATCGAAACGTCACCTTGGAGGAGGATTTTTAACCCAGGATAACCCAAGAAAGTAAGCCAGTTTGAGTCATTACCAATGGTGTCTTATGAACCTCCTCCAGGATGCCACCCACAACAGTCAACTAACACCCAGGTACCTATTTACTGCTAGATGGACAGGAGCAACAGGTGTATGGCGGCTCGTTCATACGTCTCGACTCGTCCAGTGTTCGAACCTGGGGTCTTTCGATTGTGATCCGAACGTAAAGTAATAATCCCAGCTATCCTCCAAGGAGAGTTCCTCGATGTTACCGAAAGGCTTTTGATCCACAGAACTGAAGCTATCCTTCCCTTACACAAATAACCCGCACATAAAAGAGAGAAGCTTACGACGACGTTTCGGTCAGACTTGGACCATTGACAAAGTGACACGTCGTTATTTATGTATTGTTCCAGTCACGGTATTGTGACTTTCGTTGTTATCTATCCTTCCCTTTTCTTAGCTTAAAAGCAGCTATTATTGTAAAGGTACTCTATAACGCCCCTACGATTTTAACGCTTTCGCAGATGGAAGTACAGTGGACCCCCGCATAACGATTACCTCCGAATGCGACCAATTATGTAAGTGTATTTATGTAAGTGCGTTTGTACGTGTATGTTTGGGGGTCTGAAATGGACTAATCTACTTCACAATATTCCTTATGGGAACAAATTCGGTCAGTACTGGCACCTGAACATACTTACGGAGTGAAAAAATATCGTTAACCGGGGGTCCACTGTATTCAGTGTACACCTGAACTACTGTGTAGGGGGGGGGGGAGGGGGATGTGCAACAGAAGGCGTCTTGCAAGTCACTAGCTGTTGCATTATGTATTTACCGTGATTTACCATGCTGAGAGTCTGCTAACTTGACGCAGGTAAAGTCTCCCCTGAAACTACACCACTGTCAACAACGTTGATGTCGAAGATTGTCGGTTTTTTCGAACCATTCATCACAACATTGATGTCGAAAATTGTCGGTTTTTTCGAACCATTCATCACAACATTGATGTCGAAGATTGTCGGTTTTTTCGAACCATTCATCACAACATTGATGTCGAAAATTGTCGGTTTTTTCGAACCATTCATCACAACATTGATGTCGAAAATTGTCGGTTTTTCGAACCATTCATCACAACATTGATGTCGAATATTGTCGGTTTTTTCGAACCATTCATCACAACATTGATGTCGAAGATTGTCGATTTTTTCGAACCATTCATCACAACATTGATGTCGTCCACTAACTCTCTTCTTCCTGGATTTCCCATTTTTTGGGAGAAAATTTTGAGTGTCGTCTCGCTCGATCTTTTTTGGTTTTCCAGGAGTCGATTACTACTTCTCGTTACGTATAGTTTTCAATATATATTTTTTTTTTGTATCTGTCGTCTCGCCGGAAATGTTTAAGATTATTTTTTCCTCTTCTGTTGGGTTTAAAAATATGTTTACAGAAGTAGCATTTACGAATCATGATTTACAAGAAATTCAATTTACAGATATCTTGTGTGTTAGTAAAAAAAATAGGCTTTTATTATAATTATTATAAGTATTATAATACCATAGGCCTAATCAATATTTTACAAAAAAAAACATTGAGAGGAATGGCCACGAAAGTCTTCCCATAGGACAAATTTAATGAAAACGTTTCTGTTCTTGGGCCTAAACGTTTCAATATCCATTTTCCCCACAAGTTGTAGGCACTCATTTGTCTTATTACGATGATAAACAGTAATTTCTGAGCCAGCTTACAAACAAGCTGAATGGGATCCATAAAATTTATGCTGGTGTAGTGTGTTTGGTTACGATCACAAACTGCTTTTATGTGACATTTCCGTCTGGAACACGAAGCATATATCCAGTCATGAAGCTGTCAGTCTTATAGCTACCAGAGGTTAGGTTTAATGTATATGTTGTGTCGTGATGACAGGAATCTATAGAGATTCAAATGTTTGTATTGCCAACAATAGCGAAAAACCTCAGGTTGAGGGAGCTTTAAGTGTCATGGAGTCTCGTAAACTGAAGGTGGCCACGGGCTTTTGTCTTGCAATGGGACGCTGGGACACCCGTTCTTCAACACCGTCTGCACGAGTACGAAATCGAGGGTGACTGTCCGTTTTCTTGCCCTAAAAGGAACGAAACTCTGTACCCCCTGACGGTTAAACTAAATGTGGGGTCGATATCCTGGTATGTCCCCAACCTCACCCAGTACTGGCCTCAGCATTGACCAAGAATGTCCATCGCTGAGAGACGAGATCTCCAGGATACGGACCATGACCAAACGTCTCTAAACGTTCCCTCGTATCCTTATCGTAAACCGTCCGTAGTTCTTCGTTCTCCTGGATAAAGTCATAAGCTCGGTGCCCGGACAAAGCTGAAATCGCGTTTGCGGAAAATTTAATCATGTGAAGCCAAACTTGGCGCCATAAAGTATGGCATTTACAGTCGTATGAAGGTGTAAGTATCGTTGGAGGAACTTAGTGTGAATACCATCACCTTAGCACACACAAAGTTATTGTGGTATATATGCTGGTATACGCACATATACTTGTAAAATGACGAGGGTATTCTACTGCAGGTGTTTTTATATAGTCGTTAGCAAGTGTAGATGTGGCACCTGTTAACAGAGGCTGGAGACCACCGTTAACAGTGCTAGAGGACACTTAACAGAGGATGGAGAGCACTTAACAGAGGATGGAGAACACTTAACAGAGGATGGAGACCAGTGGCTGAAGAACACTGTTAACAGAGGCTGGAAAACACTATTAACAGAGACTGGAGACCCCTGTTAACAGTGCTGGAGAACGCTGCTAACGACTGCTACAGTGTGGTGGAGCAAGAGTAGATTCTGTGTAATCAACCACATTGTGGTGGCTGTATGGAGCTACAGGATACAGACACCAATAGATTGCTTGACCAGGGTGTCACAAGATCACCTGTAAAGCACTCACAACTGAAAGAACCCGGGTTAAATCCTGGGCTAGTAGAAACGTAAGAAAAATACGCTAAATACACTACGTGAAACTCGACTTACTGTATTTATCTACAAAAAATAAATTCGAATCAAGCCATTTAATACAGCATATTGTATTTTATACTCAAAATCTTGAATTCATATCTACAATACAACCCGGCAACCATTTATCCAAAGCCGGATAAAACATGGGTTGCCCACAGTACTCAGAGTATCTGAAATTCTTCCCAATTCGGTTATCCGAAATCAAGAGATGTTTATCCGATCAAAGCGGCTTTACAGTCGGATATATGGACTGCTAAGAGTATGCTCCAAGCATATTATTATCCTCACCTGAGTTCAATGTTGTTGCCATTATTCACAGTGTGGTGTGTTAAGTCAGGACGGAGCCGAGATACTCAGAGATATCTTAAGATAACAGGAGACTAACAGGATAGCGAGCAGCTGATAGTTGGTCTTGTTCCTATATCTCTGTCTCTGAATTATATATATATATATATATATATATATATATATATATATATATATATATATATATATATATATATATATATATATATATATATATATATATATATATATATATATATATATATATATATATATATATATATATATATATATATATATATATATATATATATATATATATATATATATATATATATATATATATATATATATATATATATATATATATATATATATATATATATATATATATATATATATATATATATATATATGTCGTGCCGAATATGTAAAACTGGTCAATTAGCAAGAACTCATTTAAAATTAAGTCTTTTCTAAAATTTTCTCTTATACGTTTAAAGATATATTTTTTTCATTTAATGTTAATGTAAAAATTTTTAATTTGGTTCAAAAGAATCTTAGAAAACTTACCTAACCTTATTATAACAAGAACAATTTATTTTAGCCTAACTCAACTAAATATATTTTAGATTTGTTTACAATAATTTAATACTAAACAAACACAGTGAAATATATTTTTTTCGTTAGGTTCAGAATGATTTTGGCGAAATTATTGCATACACAAATTTTCACTTGTCCTATATGGCAAGATGAACGTTGCTATTTAAGCCAAGATCGCAAGTTCTGCCTATTCGGCACGACATATATATATATATATATATATATATATATATATATATATATATATATATATATATATATATATATATATATATACTCTCCCTACATACATACTGAAGGTAAATTATAAAGTCCATAGGTGCCTTCAAGACCACAATATAAAGCACTATAGGTGGTCCAGTGTTTAACGCACTGGCCTGTGAGTTTTAAAATTCGATTGTCATGGGTTCAAGACTCACCCGTTCCGTGGTTTGATGAAGCGCTAAACTCATGTGGGTCATTCAACGTCTGAGGTGTTGGAAGCTCTCTCTTTTATTCTCTAACAGACAGAAACTAAAATATCTCAGCCTAGATAATAATAATAATAATAATAATAATAATAATAATAATAATAATAATAATAATAATAATAATAATAATAATAATAATAATAATTGATATTTAATAAAAGGCACAAAGTAGTGGAAAAAATTTAACATCTTCATCAGTGGTTTATACAGAAGGGGCGGTCAAGGGGGTTGAGATGGAGTGGTGTTGAACACTAAGTCAGGGAATTCCAACACTCTATATATCATTCTTGGCTGTCTTGAGTACCCTCCCTCCGTTACTCCCACTCCTTCTCTATTTTCTCCTTTCTCTTATCTACTTTCAGTCCACCTCTCTCAATTTTCTCCCTCTCATATACACTCTCCGGTCCCTTTCAACTTCCTCTCTGCTAAGAATCTGACAATGAATTCCCTATTGATATTCCCAGCTTTCAGGTCAAGTGTTTTATTGGTCAGAAACTGAACCGAGAATAGCGGACGGAGAATCAAGCCCGTATCTAACCTTGTGTACAAACATCAACATACATTTAACACATCAAATAATGATAATATTAATAATAATAATGTACTCGTTCTCATATCATTATATATGTCGTGCCGAATAGGTAAAACTTGCGATTTTGTCTTAAACAGCAATGCTCTTCTTGCCGAATAAGACAAGCGAAAATTTGTGTATGCAATAATTTCGCAAAAATCATTCCGACCCTAACGAAAAAATATATATCTCATTGTGTTTCTAAAATATATTTAATTGGATTAGGCTAAATTAAATTGCGCTTGTTATAATAAGGTCAGGTAAATTTTCTAAGGTTCTTTTGGTACGAAATTAAAAATTTTTTACATTAACATAAATGAAAAAAATATATATCTTTAAACGTATAAGAAAAATTAAAAAAAACGACTTAATTTAAATGAGTTCTTGCTAATTGACCAGTTTTACCTATTGGGCACGACATATATATTACCGGAGACCTTCCCGGAGACCTTCCCGGAGATCTTCCCGGAGACCTTCCCGGAGACCTTCTCGGAGACCTTCCGGAGACCTTCCTGGAGATCCTCCCTGAGACCTTCCCGGAGACCTTCCTGGAGATCCTCCCGGAGACCTTCCCAGAGACCTTCCCGGAGACCTTCCTGGACATCCTCCCAGAGACCTTCCCGGAGACCTTCCCGGAGACCTTCCGGAGACCTTCCTGGAGATCCTCCCTGAGACCTTCCCGGAGACCTTCCTGGAGATCCTCCCGGAGACCTTACCGGAGACCTTCCCGGAGACCTTCCTGGAGATCCTCCCGGGGACCTTCCCGGAGACCCTCCCAGAGACCTTCCCGGAGACCTTCCCGGAGACCTTCCCGGAGACCTTCCCGGAGACCTTCCCAGAGACCTTCCCGGAGACCTTCCCGGAGACCTTCCCGGAGACCTTCCCGGAGACCACAATTTTGGGAACGATTTTTTTAATCATAATATTAAGGACACACTGCTTGATATCCACCTGTAGTGTACCATCTGGGATCATCACCCACACTGCTTGATGTCCACCTGTAGTGTACCAACTGGGATCATCACCCACACTGCTTGATGTCCACCTGTAGTGTACCATCTGGGATCATCACCCACACTGCTTGATATCCACCTGTAGTGTACCATCTGGGATCATCACCCACACTGCTTGATGTCCACCTGTAGTGTACCATCTGGGATCATTACCCACACTGCTTGATATCCACCTGTAGTGTACCATCTGGGATCATCACCCACACTGCTTGATGTCCACCTGTAGTGTACCATCTGGGATCATCACCCACACTGCTTGATATCCACCTGTAGTGTACCATCTGGGATCATCACCCACACTGCTTGATGTCCACCTGTAGTGTACCATCTGGGATCATCACCCACACTGCTTGATGTCCATCTGTAGTGTACCATCTGGGATCATCACCCACACTGCTTGATATCCACCTGTAGTGTACCATCTGGGATCATCACCCACACTGCTTGATGTCCACCTGTAGTGTACCATCTGGGATCATCACCCACACTGCTTGATGTCCACCTGTAGTGTACCATCTGGGATCATCACCCACACTGCTTGATGTCCACCTGTAGTGTACCATCTGGGATCATCACCCACACTGCTTGATATCCACCTGTAGTGCACCAACTGGGATCATCACCCACACTGCTTGATATCCACCTGTAGTGTACCATCTGGGATCATCACCCACACTGCTTGATCACAGACCAGCCAGACTAATTACAATCGACTAATTACAATCGACTAATTACAATCGACTAATTACAATAGACTAATTACCTTTATTTCAGCGTAACACAATGAAGAAGAAGGTCACGATACCGTGACAGGAACAATACGCAAATAACCCGCACGTAGAGAGATTACGACGACGTTTCGGTCCGTCTTGAACCATACTCAAAGTCGGTTTAGAAAGACACGTAAGCAAACACTATAACATATTTATTAGAAAACGTTTCAGTCCTGGGACCTTGATCACTTCTAACATGTTAGAAGTGATCAAGGTCCCAGGACCGAAACGTCAGGTCAGGTCAGGTCAGGTCAGGTCAGGTCCCTGGATTTGAGAGGGACCTGACCTCCCAGCATCTGAGTTCTTACCTCTTCTAGTGACCTACATCTCACCTCCTGGCGCTATATAAGGCTCCATCCTGTCACTTCATCTCCATATTGTTTCATACTATGGAACAATGCTCTTCTCCAGACTGAGGGACTGACCACCTCAAAACTTTAAGGGTGATCGACTGATTACATCGTCTTCAAGTATCTTCTGCTTCTATCAACTTTTCTGTACTCGACTGAAGAAGCCTACTGTGTAGGCGAAACGTTTCATAATAAAGATACCTAACTGTTGTAATAAAGTTGGTAGAATTACCGACAATATGTAAAGTAAAAGGACACAAGTGCAACTAATGTGACATTTATTGTGGCAACGTTTCGCTCTCCAGGAGCTTTATCAAGCCATTACAAACAATACATGGACACAGAGGGTATATAAAGGCTCAGAGTGAGGTGAATACTAGTGAGGTACCATTTCGATGTTCACTAGTGGTAGTAGTAGTAGTAGTAGTAGTAGTAGTAGTAGTAGTGGTAGTGACAAAAGTAATACAATATGGTAGAGCAATTAATTCGTACATGAGTAAAAGGATATAAAAGCTATTACTTGGGTAACATAAAAATAGGTTGGACAAATATAAACTGGAATGAGGCAGCTTGTTTCAGTGTTCACTCTCTGTGCTTTGTGTAGTATAACAGGAGAGACTATGTGATGGCAGGGTTTACTGTTTTCAGGAGGATTCTTGCTAAGACTTCGGAGATGGTGAAGCTGCCGTTGTTTTGTTTAATTGTATTCGAAACAGCGATCAGTGCTGATTCAAGGCACTTGCGTGAGCGGAAATTAGTTTCTTTTATCACTAATTGGGCGTCTCTGAATTTCATAAGATGATTGGTGGAATTTCGGTGTTGTACACAGGCGTTGTTTAAGTTGTCGTTCCTACATGCGTATATGTGTTCATTGAGGCGGGTGTCGAGGTTTCTTGCTGTTTCACCTACGTAGATCTTGTCACAGCCTCCACAGGGTATAGTGTAAACTCCTGCATTGACTGGTTCGTGGTGCTTGGGTTTTGTCCTGGTTAGATCCTTTATTGAAGTGGTAGAAGCGATGGCGACTCTGGTGTTAGCTTGTGAAAGTACTTTTGAGACGTTTAGTGCAACCTGGCTGTTGGGAAGAATTATAAATTTGTTGGGAGCGGTGTTGATGCGTGGAGAATTGATGATCTGAAGAGCTCTTTTCTTGCAGTCTTTAATGAAAAAAGAAGGAAATTGTAACTCAGTGAATGTTTGGTGAATATAAGTACATTCCTCGTCAAGAAACTCAGGACTACAAATTCGGTATGCTCTTAGGAAAAACCCGATGATGATGCCTCTTTTGGTCTTGGTATCTTGACTGGAATAGAAGTGTGTGAGATCATTTTTATTGGTGGGTTTCCGATAAACTTGAAATCTTAGGTTGTTGTCTACTTTGTGAATGAGGACGTCGAGGAAAGGTAGCTTGTCATTGGACTCTTCTTCTAGTGTAAACTGAATCGCTGGTTCAACTGCGTTGAGCCTTGCCTGAAGATAAGAACATAAGAAGAACATAAGAACGAAGGAACACTGCAGAAGGCCTACTGGCCCATGCGAGGCAGGTCCAAGTCTCCTACCGGCTTAAGCCAATGCACCCAACCTAGTCAGGTCAGGTCACATTGACTTAAGGGAGGAACACGGCAACCGACCTGTTAGCACAAGCTATCAGGTCTAACTCACACCCACCCACATCTACTCATGTATTTATCCAACCTATTTTTAAAGCTACACAACGTTCTGGCCTCTATAACGGTACTTGGGAGTTTGTTCCACTCATCCACAACTCTATTACCAAACCAGTACTTTCCTATATCCTTCCTGAATCTGAATTTTTCCAACTTAAAACCATTGCTGCGAGTCCTGTCTAGGCTAGATATTTTCAGCACACTATTTACATCCCCTTTATTTATTCCTGTCTTCCATTTATACACCTCAATCATATCCCCCCTAATTCTACGTCTTTCTAGAGAGTGCAGTTTCAGGGCCCTTAGTCTATCCTCATAGGGAAGGTTTCTGATACATGGGATCATCTTTGTCATCCTCCTTTGTACATTTTCCAGAGAATTTATATCCATTCTGTAATACGGTGACCAAAACTGTGCAGCATAATCTAAATGAGGCCTAACCAAGGATGTATAGAGTTGAAGAACAACCTAAGGACTCCTATTATTTATGCTTCTTGATATGAAGCCAAGGATTCTATTAGCTTTATTGCGAACACTTATGCACTGTTGTCTTGGTTTCAGATTACTGCTAACCAGAACTCCTAAATCTTTTTCGCAATCCGTAATATTAAGATCTACATTATTTAGTTTATATGTGGCATGGTTATTGTCCTGTCCAACATTTAGAACTTTGCATTTGTCTATATTAAACTGCATCTGCCACTTCTCCGACCACTGCATCAGTCTATTCAAATCTTCCTGGAGTGCTCGAATGTCCTCGTCAGAATGAATTCGACGGCCTATTTTGGTGTCATCGGCAAACTTGCCGATGTCGCTCTTTATGCCCTCATCTATGTCGTTTATGTAGATTGTGAACAGCAGGGGGCCCAACACTGACCCCTGTGGAACACCGCTCGTGACGCTTCCCCACTCTGATTTCTCCCCATTTATGCAAACTCTCTGCTGCCTATTTGTCAACCATGCCTCTATCCAGGAAAAAATTTCTCCTCCTATTCCATGTGCTTTAATTTTCCTCAATAGTCTCTGATGTGGGACCCTGTCAAAAGCCTTACTGAAGTCCATATACACAATATCATATTCATTACCATGATCTACCTCCTCAAATACCTTAGTGAAAAAAGTTAATAAATTCGTAAGGCAGGAACGCCCCTTTGTAAAACCATGCTGAGATTCGTTGATTAATTTATGCTTTTCAATGTGGCTACGAACTGCCTCGGCAATTATTGATTCCATAAATTTTCCCACTATGGAGGTTAGGCTTATTGGTCTATAGTTCGAAGCTAAGGACCTGTCCCCTGTTTTGAAAATAGGTATCACATTTGCCATTTTCCACTTATCTGGCACCATGCCAGTTTGTAGTGATATGTTGAAAAGATTAGCCAAAGGTGTGCTAAGCTCCTCTTTACATTCCTTTAGAACCCTTGCATACAGTTCATCAGGGCCTGGGGATTTGTTAGGTTTTAATTTATCCATTTGCCTAAGGACCATGTCACTTGTGACCCTAATAGTGCACAGTTTATTATCGTCCTGTTCTACATAATTTATCATTACTGGAATATCGCTGGTATCCTCCTGTGTAAAAACTG
>NC_091385.1:962500-1005000 GCF_038502225.1 Cherax quadricarinatus | reverse complement strand
CTACACAGCTTCAAAAATAGGCATGCAAGGGTCCCTCAAGATAAGAAGGGAGTGAATCGCCACAGATCGAACCTAGTTCGACCCCTTCAAACACAAATCGGTGAGTACAACACACAAAATCCTCTATATTCCTGTTGTGGTCTCGGTAAATGGTAACAGAGCTCACGAAATCGTAATGACACGATTGCAAACAAACCATACCACGGGCGGGATTTGAACCCGCGGTCAGAGAGTCTCAAAACGGTCTGGACGGTCGTAGTTTTGAGACTCTCTGACCGCGGGCGGGATTTGAACCCGCGGTCAGAGAGTCTCAAAACGGTCTGGACGGTCGTAGTTTTGAGACTCTCTGACCACGGGTGGGATTTGAACCCGCGGTCAGAGAGTCTCAAAACGGTCTGGACTGTCGGAGTTTTGAGACTCTCTGGCCGCGGGTTCAAATCCCGCCCGTGGTATGGTATGGTAACAGAGCTTACATAAAAGCCTCTCCCCCTGGGATAGTAAAAAAAGGCCCCAGAACACACACGACCTGACAGAGGTCCTCTTGTGTCTAAATACTAACTCATCGAAAATTTCAGAAAAAATCTTCGATGCTAAATATTTGAACTTAAATGCAACAGTATAGGTCGATTATTTGTAGGTTGTGAGAGCTTTTAAGAGCCCGGTAGCACGAGACAAGTGTAGACTGAAGGTTGTGAGAGCTTTTAAGAGCCCGGTAGCACGAGGCAAGTGTAGACTGAAGGTTGTGAGAGCTTTTAAGAGCCCGGTAGCACGAGGCAAGTGTAGACTGAAGGTTGTGAGAGCTTTTAAGAGCCCGGTAGCACGAGGCAAGTGTAGACTGAAGGTTGTGAGAGCTTTTAAGAGCCCGGTAGCACGAGGCAAGTGTAGACTGAAGGTTGTGAGAGCTTTTAAGAGCCCGGTAGCACGAGGCAAGTGTAGACTGAAGGTTGTGAGAGCTTTTAAGAGCCCGGTAGCACGAGGCAAGTGTAGACTGAAGGTTGTGAGAGCTTTTAAGAGCCCGGTAGCACGAGGCAAGTGTAGACTGAAGGTTGTGAGAGCTTTTAAGAGCCCGGTAACACGTGGCAAGTGTAGACTGAAGGTTGTGAGAGCTTTTAAGAGCCCGGTAGCACGAGGCAAGTGTAGACTGAAGGTTGTGAGAGCTTTTAAGAGCCCGGTAGCACGAGGCAAGTGTAGACTGAAGGTTGTGAGAGCTTTTAAGAGCCCGGTAGCACGAGGCAAGTGTAGACTGAAGGTTGTGAGAGATTTTAAGAGCCCTGTAGCACGAGGCAAGTGTAGACTGAAGGTTGTGAGAGCTTTTAAGAGCCCGGTAGCACGAGGCAAGTGTAGACTGAAGGTTGTGAGAGATTTTAAGAGCCCTGTAGCACGAGGCAAGTGTAGACTGAAGGTTGTGAGAGCTTTTAAGAGCCCGGTAGCACGTGGCAAGTGTAGACTGAAGGTTGTGAGAGCTTTTAAGAGCCCGGTAGCACGAGGCAAGTGTAGACTGTAGGTTGTGAGAGCTTTTAAGAGCCCGGTAGCACGAGGCAAGTGTAGACTGAAGGTTGTGAGAGATTTTAAGAGCCCGGTAGCACGAGGCAAGTGTAGACTGTAGGTTGTGAGAGCTTTTAAGAGCCCGGTAGCACGTGGCAAGTGTAGACTGAAGGTTGTGAGAGATTTTAAGAGCCCGGTAGCACGAGGCAAGTGTAGACTGAAGGTTGTGAGAGCTTTTAAGAGCCCGGTAACACGTGGCAAGTGTAGACTGAAGGTTGTGAGAGCTTTTAAGAGCCCGGTAGCACGAGGCAAGTGTAGACTGTAGGTTGTGAGAGCTTTTAAGAGCCCGGTAGCACGAGGCAAGTGTAGACTGAAGGTTGTGAGAGATTTTAAGAGCCCGGTAGCACGAGGCAAGTGTAGACTGTAGGTTGTGAGAGATTTTAAGAGCCCGGTAACACGTGGCAAGTGTAGACTGTAGGTTGTGAGAGCTTTTAAGAGCCCGGTAACACGTGGCAAGTGTAGACTGTAGGTTGTGAGAGCTTTTAAGAGCCCTGTAACACGTGGCAAGTGTAGACTGTAGGTTGTGAGAGCTTTTAAGAGCCCGGTAGCACGAGGCAAGTGTAGACTGAAGGTTGTGAGAGATTTTAAGAGCCCGGTAGCACGAGGCAAGTGTAGACTGTAGGTTGTGAGAGCTTTTAAGAGCCCGGTAGCACGAGGCAAGTGTAGACAAGTGTAGACTGTAGGTTGTGAGAGCCCGGTTTTAAGAGCCCGGTAGCACGAGGCAAGTGTAGACTGAAGGTTGTGAGAGTTTTTAAGAGCCCGGTAGCACGAGGCAAGTGTAGACTGTAGGTTGTGAGAGCTTTTAAGAGCCCGGTAGCACGAGGCAAGTGTAGACTGAAGGTTGTGAGAGTTTTTAAGAGCCCGGTAACACGTGGCAAGTGTAGACTGTAGGTTGTGAGAGCTTTTAAGAGCCCGGTAACACGTGGCAAGTGTAGACTGAAGGTTGTGAGAGCTTTTAAGAGCCCTGTAACACGTGGCAAGTGTAGACTGAAGGTTGTGAGAGATTTTAAGAGCCCGGTAGCACGAGGCAAGTGTAGACTGAAGGTTGTGAGAGATTTTAAGAGCCCGGTAGCACGAGGCAAGTGTAGACTGTAGGTTGTGAGAGCTTTTAAGAGCCCGGTAGCACGTGGCAAGTGTAGACTGTAGGTTGTGAGAGCTTTTAAGAGCCCTGTAACACGTGGCAAGTGTAGACTGTAGGTTGTGAGAGCTTTTAAGAGCCCGGTAGCACGTGGCAAGTGTAGACTGAAGGTTGTGAGAGATTTTAAGAGCCCGGTAGCACGAGGCAAGTGTAGACTGAAGGTTGTGAGAGTTTTTAAGAGCCCGGTAACACGTGGCAAGTGTAGACTGAAGGTTGTGAGAGCTTTTAAGAGCCCGGTAGCACGAGGCAAGTGTAGACTGAAGGTTGTGAGAGTTTTTAAGAGCCCGGTAGCACGAGGCATGTGTAGACTGAAGGTTGTGAGAGTTTTTAAGAGCCCGGTAGCACGAGGCAAGTGTAGACTGTAGGTTGTGAGAGCTTTTAAGAGCCCGGTAGCACGAGGCAAGTGTAGACTGAAGGTTGTGAGAGATTTTAAGAGCCCGGTAGCACGAGGCAAGTGTAGACTGAAGGTTGTGAGAGCTTTTAAGAGCCCGGTAGCACGAGGCAAGTGTAGACTGAAGGTTGTGAGAGTTTTTAAGAGCCCGGTAGCACGAGGCAAGTGTAGACTGAAGGTTGTGAGAGATTTTAAGAGCCCGGTAGCACGAGGCAAGTGTAGACTGAAGGTTGTGAGAGCTTTTAAGAGCCCGGTAGCACGAGGCAAGTGTAGACTGAAGGTTGTGAGAGATTTTAAGAGCCCGGTAGCACGAGGCAAGTGTAGACTGAAGGTTGTGAGAGATTTTAAGAGCCCGGTAGCACGTGGCAAGTGTAGACTGTAGGTTGTGAGAGCTTTTAAGAGCCCTGTAACACGTGGCAAGTGTAGACTGTAGGTTGTGAGAGCTTTTAAGAGCCCGGTAACACGTGGCAAGTGTAGACTGAAGGTTGTGAGAGCTTTTAAGAGCCCGGTAGCACGAGGCAAGTGTAGACTGAAGGTTGTGAGAGTTTTTAAGAGCCCGGTAGCACGAGGCAAGTGTAGACTGTAGGTTGTGAGAGTTTTTAAGAGCCCGGTAGCACGAGGCAAGTGTAGACTGAAGGTTGTGAGAGTTTTTAAGAGCCCGGTAGCACGAGGCAAGTGTAGACTGTAGGTTGTGAGAGTTTTTAAGAGCCCGGTAGCACGAGGCAAGTGTAGTAGGTTGTGAGAGCACCCGGTAGCACGAGGCAAGTGTAGACTGTAGGTTGTGAGAGTTTTTAAGAGCCCGGTAACACGTGGCAAGTGTAGACTGTAGGTTGTGAGAGCTTTTAAGAGCCCGGTAGCACGAGGCAAGTGTAGACTGAAGGTTGTGAGAGTTTTTAAGAGCCCGGTAACACGTGGCAAGTGTAGACTGTAGGTTGTGAGAGCTTTTAAGAGCCCGGTAGCACGAGGCAAGTGTAGACTGTAGGTTGTGAGAGTTTTTAAGAGCCCGGTAGCACGAGGCAAGTGTAGACTGTAGGTTGTGAGAGCTTTTAAGAGCCCGGTAGCACGAGGCAAGTGTAGACTGTAGGTTGTGAGAGTTTTTAAGAGCCCGGTAGCACGAGGCAAGTGTAGACTGAAGGTTGTGAGAGTTTTTAAGAGCCCGGTAGCACGAGGCAAGTGTAGACTGTAGGTTGTGAGGTTGTGAGAGGCAAGTTTTAAGAGCCCGGTAACACGTGGCAAGTGTAGACTGTAGGTTGTGAGAGCTTTTAAGAGCCCGGTAGCACGAGGCAAGTGTAGACACGGTAACACGGCAAGTGTAGACTGTAGGTTGTGAGAGCTTTTAAGAGCCCGGTAGCACGAGGCAAGTGTAGACTGTAGGTTGTGAGAGCTTTTAAGAGCCCGGTAGCACGAGGCAAGTGTAGACAAGTGTAGACTGAAGGTTGTGAGAGAGATTTTAAGAGCCCGGTAGCACGAGGCAAGTGTAGACTGTAGGTTGTGAGAGCTTTTAAGAGCTGAAGGTTGTGAGAGATTTTAAGAGCGGTAGCACGAGGCAAGTGTAGACTGTAGGTTGTGAGAGCTTTTAAGAGCCCTTTAACACGTGGCAAGTGTAGACTGTAGCTTGTGAGAGCTTTTAAGAGCCCGGTAGCACGAGGCAAGTGTAGACACGTAGGCAAGTGTAGACTGTAGGTTGTGAGACCTTTAAGAGCCCTGTAACACGTGGCAAGTGTAGACTGTAGGTTGTGAGAGCTTTTAAGAGCCCTGTAACACGTGGCAAGTGTAGACTGAAGGTTGTGAGAGATTTTAAGAGCCCGGTAACACGTGGCAAGTGTAGACTGTAGGTTGTGAGAGCTTTTAAGAGCGCGGTAACACGTGGCAAGTGTAGACTGTAGGTTGTGAGAGCTTTTAAGAGCCCGGTAGCACGAGGCAAGTGTAGACTGAAGTGTGAGACTGCACGTGGCAAGTGTAGACTGTAAGCTGTGAGAGCTTTTAAGAGCCCTGTAACACGTGGCAAGTGTAGACTGTAGGTTGTGAGAACTTTTAAGAGCCCGGTAGCACGAGAGGCAAGTGTAGACTGTAGGTTGTGAGAGCTTTTAAGAGCCCGGTAGCACGTGGCAAGTGTAGACTGTAGGTTGTGAGAGCTTTTAAGAGCCCGGTAGCACGAGGCAAGTGTAGACTGAAGGTTGTGAGAGCTTTTAAGAGCCCGGTAACACGTGGCAAGTGTAGACTGAAGGTTGTGAGAGCTTTTAAGAGCCCTGTAACACGTGGCAAGTGTACACTGTAGATTGTGAGAGCTTTTAAGAGCCCTGTAACACGTGGCAAGTGTACACTGTAGATTGTGAGAGCAAGTGTAGACTGAAGGTTGTGAGAGCTTGTAAGAGCTCTGTAACACGTGGCAAGTGTAGACTGAAGGTTGTGAGAGATTTTAAGAGCCCGGTAGCAAGAGGCAAGTGTAGACTGAAGGTTGTGAGAGACTTTAAGAGCCCGGTAACACGTGGCAAGTGTAGACTGTAGGTTGTGAGAGCTTTTAAGAGCCCGGTAGCACGAGGCAAGTGTAGACTGAAGGTTGTGAGAGCTTTTAAGAGCCCGGTAGCACGAGGCAAGTGTAGACTGAAGGTTGTGAGAGATTTTAAGAGCCCGGTAGCACGAGGCAAGTGTAGACTGAAGGTTGTGAGAGCTTTTAAGAGCCCTGTAACACGTGGCAAGTGTAGACTGAAAGTCGTGAGAGCTTTTGAGAGCCATGTAACACGTGGCAAGTATAGAGCTTTACCCTCTGTCTCATTCCTGTTTCCTATCGTTCCAATTTCCACGAATTATGGTTCCTATTACTCTTATTAAAGATTTGCCGGTATTCTCCCGGCTCCGGCCTTTACCGTTATTCCTGTCGGCTCTAATTCCTGGTGTTTCACTTGTAGGAGACCCTGAGTTATCGTTTACTACATAATACAGAAACAAGACGTCTGCAACTACAGGAGTACCAACTCGGGGCCTCCTACGAGTGAAACAGTCCAAACTAGAAGAGTACCAACTCGGGGCCTCCTACGAGTGAAACAGTCCAAACTAGAGGAGTACCAACTCGGGGCCTCCTACGAGTGAAACAGCCCAAACTAGAGGAGTACCAACTCGGGGCCTCCTACGGGTGAAACAGTCCAAACTAGAGGAGTACCAACTCGGGGCCTCCTACGAGTGAAACAGTCCAAACTAGAGGAGTACCAACTCGGGGCCTCCTACGAGTGAAACAGTCCAAACTAGAGGAGTACCAACTCGGAGCCTCCTACGAGTGAAACAGTCCAAACTAGAGGAGTACCAACTCGGGGCCTCCTACGGGTGAAACAGTCCAAACTAGAGGAGTACCAACTCGGAGCCTCCTACGGGTGAAACAGTCCAAACTAGAGGAGTACCAACTCGGGGCCTCCTACGAGTGAAACAGTCCAAACTAGAGGAGTACCAACTCGGGGCCTCCTACGGGTGAAACAGTCCAAACTAGAGGAGTACCAACTCGGGGCCTCCTACGGGTGAAACAGTCCAAACTAGAGGAGTACCAACTCGGGGCCTCCTACGAGTGAAACAGTCCAAACTAGAGGAGTACCAACTCGGGGCCTCCTACGGGTGAAACAGTCCAAACTAGAGGAGTACCAACTCGGGGCCTCCTACGGGTGAAACAGTCCAAACTAGAGGAGTACCAACTCGGGGCCTCCTACGGGTGAAACAGTCCAAACTAGAGGAGTACCAACTCGGGGCCTCCTACGAGTGAAACAGTCCAAACTAGAGGAGTACCAACTCGGGGCCTCCTACGAGTGAAACAGTCCAAACTAGAGGAGTACCAACTCGGGGCCTCCTACGGGTGAAACAGTCCAAACTAGAGGAGTACCAACTCGGGGCCTCCTACGGGTGAAACAGTCCAAACTAGAGGAGTACCAACTCGGAGCCTCCTACGGGTGAAACAGTCCAAACTAGAGGAGCGTGTGGATCACTCTGTGTCACGTTAGAGTATTAAATGTTTATTGCCACCAGCACCGTCACCACTACCACCAGCACCGTCACCACTACCACCAGCACCGTCACCACTACCACCAGCACCGTCACCACTACCACCAGCACCGTCACCACTACCACCAGCACCGTCACCACTACCACCAGCACCGTCACCACTACCACCAGCACCGTCACCACTACCACCAGCACCGTCACCACTACCACCAGCACCGTCACCACTACCACCAGCACCGTCACCACTACCACCAGCACCACTACTAGTAGCAGCAGCAGCAGCAGCAGCAGCAGCAGCAGCAGCAGCAGCAGCAGCAGCAGCAGCAGCAGCAGCAGCAACAGCAGCAGCAGCAGTAGCAGCAGCAGCAGCAGCAGCAGCAACAGCAGCAGCAGCAGTAGCAGCAGCAGCAGCAGCAGCAGCAGCAGCAGCAGGAGGGTGTGTAGCAGCAGCAGCAGCAGCAGCAGCAGCAGCAGCAGCAGCAGCAGCAGCAGCAGCAACAGCAGCAGCAGCAGCAGCAGCAGCAGCAGCAGCAGCAGCAGTAGCAGCAGCAGCAGCAGCAGCAACAGCAGCAGCAGCAGCAGCAGCAGCAGCAGTAGCAGCAGCAGCAGCAGCAGCAGCAGCAGCAGCAGCAGCAGGAGGGTGTGTAGCACCAGCACCAGCACCAGCACCAGCAGCAGCAGCAGCAGCAGCAACAGCAGCAGCAGCAGCAGCAGCAGCAGCAGTAGCAGCAGCAGCAGCAGCAGCAGCAGCAGCAGCAGCAGCAGGAGGGTGTGTAGCACCAGCACCAGCACCAGCACCAGCAGCAGCAGCAGCAGCAGCAGCAGCAGCAGCAGCAGCAGGAGGGTGTGTAGCACCAGCACCAGCACCAGCACCAGCAGCAGCAGCAGCAGCAGCAGCAGCAGCAGCAGCAGCAGCAGCAGCAGCAGCACCAGCAGCACCAGCAGCAGCAGCAGCAGCAGCAGCAGCACCAGCAGCAGCAACAGCAGCAGCAGCAGCAGCAGCAACAGCAGCAGCAGCAGGGTGTGTAGTAGCAACATAGGAAGCTTCCGAGCCAGCCTCATCTTAGGGCGACACTAGAGTCAATATTTGCAGTAAACCACTCGCTTCCCCGGGAACTAACCCGTCACTCTCATTTGTTACCCCCCTGCCTACCATGCCCCTTCCTCCCTTAATGCTCCTGCTGCCCCTGATGCTCCTCTGCCCCTAACTCCCTCCAGTTTTTCCTATGAGAGGAAAAATTACAGAAATGGATTACTTATATCTGTGTGTTTGTATTGTTCTTCTTACTGGGTAGAATGTAACCCCAGAGTGATGGTAGAATGTAACCCCAGAGTGATGGTAGAATGTAACCCCAGAGTGATGGTAGAATGTAACCCCAGAGTGATGGTAGAATGTAACCCCAGAGTGATGGTAGAATGTAACCCCAGAGTGATGGTAGAATGTAACCCCAGAGTGATGGTAGAATGTAACCCCAGAGTAATGGTAGAATGTAACCCCAGAGTGATGGTAGAATGTAACCCCAGAGTGATGGTAGAATGTAACCCCAGAGTGATGGTAGAATGTAACCCCAGAGTAATGGTAGAATGTAACCCCAGAGTAATGGTAGAATGTAACCCCAGAGTGATGGTAGAATGTAACCCCAGAGTAATGGTAGAATGTAACCCCAGAGTAATGGTAGAATGTAACCCCAGAGTGATGGTAGAATAATTAACCTGGGGACGTGGTAGAATAATTAACCTGGGGACGTGGTAGAATAATTAACCTGGGGACGTGGTAGAATAATTAACCTGGGGACGTGGTAGAATAATTAACCTGGGGACGTGGTAGAATAATTAACCTGGTGACGTGGTAGAATAATTAACCTGGGGACGTGGTAGAATGATTAACCTGGGGACGTGGTAGAATAATTAACCTGGTGACGGGGACGTGGTAGAATAATTAACCTGGGGACGTGGTAGAATCATTAACCTGGGGACGTGGTAGAATAATTAACCTGGGGTAACCCCAGACGTGGTAGAATAATTAACCTGGTGACGTGGTAGAATAATTAACCTGGGGACGTGGTAGAATGATTATGGGGACGTGGTAGAATAATTAACCTGGGACGTGGTAGAATAATTAACCTGTGGTAGAATGATTAACCTTAACCTGGTGACGTGGTAGAATAATTAACCTGGGGACGTGGTAGAATAATTAACCTGGGGACGTGGTAGAATAATGTGGTAGAATAATTAACCTGGGGACGTGGTAGAATAATTAACCTGGGGACGTGGTAGAATAATTAACCTGGTGACGTGGTAGAATAATTAACCTGGTGACGTGGTAGAATAATTAACCTGGGGACGTGGTAGAATAATTAACCTGGTGACGTGGTAGAATAATTAACCTGGGGACGTGGTAGAATAATTAACCTGGTGACGTGGTAGAATAATTAACCTGGGGACGTGGTAGAATAATTAACTAGGTAGTATGATCAATCTGGTGACGTGGTCATATACCTTCTTTTACTTAACCCACCAAATACATATACCTGAAGTGTATAACTGTCAAATATATACCGTGAGGTGCATAACTGTCAAATATATACCGTGAGGTGTATAACTGTCAAAGGACTGCCTCGTATGGACCAGTAGGCTTTCTGCAGTGTTCCTACATTCTTATGTTCTTATATACTGTGAGGTGTATAACTGTCAAATATATACCGTGAGGTGTATTTCTCAGATCACAAAACGGATGGGATTCGAACCCACGGCAGGCGAGTCCACTAACCCGCAGGCCAGTGTGCTAACCACTTGTCAATGCGAGATTTAGAGCATCCTGCAATTTCTTCTCTATCTTGTTATTACCATTTCGTGAGGTGTAGATCTGTCGGTGTATATACACCCAGAGTTTACACTGATACCTCTTTTAAGTTGGCCCGGTGGCCTGGGGGCTTGGTGGCCCGGTGGCCTGGTGGCTAAAGCTCTCGCTTCACACACGGAGGGCCCGGGTTCGATTCCCGGCGGGTGGAAACATTTCGACACGTTTCCTTACACCTGTTGTCCTGTTCACCTAGCAGCAAATAGGTACCTGGGTGTTAGTCGACTGGTGTGGGTCGCATCCTGGGGGACAAGATTAAGGACCCCAATGGAAATAAGTTAGACAGTCCTCGATGACGCACTGACTTTCTTGGGTTATCCTGGGTGGCTAACCCTCCGGGGTTAAAAATCCGAACGAAATCTTATTTCTTATTTCTTAAGGATTAGTCTACCTGACCAGGCAGCCTTAATAGCCCTCGTGTAGACGTAATATAATTAATTACTACAAATAGAAGGTAGACAGGTCTAGCTGACATCGCTGACATACTATTATACAGAAAGCCGCTTGTTATACAGAATATTTCGGACAAATTAGGTCAGTTTTGTCCCAGGATGTGACCCACACCAGTCTACTAACAACCAGGATGTGACCCACACCAGTCTACTAACAACCAGGATGTGACCCACACCAGTCTACTAACAACCAGGATGTGACCCACACCAGTCTACTAACAACCAGGATGTGACCCACACCAGTCTACTAACAACCAGGATGTGACCCACACCAGTCTACTAACAACCAGGATGTGACCCACACCAGTCTACTAACAACCAGGATGTGACCCACACCAGTCTACTAACACCCAGGATGTGACCCACACCAGTCTACTAACAACCAGGATGTGACCCACACCAATCTACTAACAACCAGGATGTGACCCACACCAGTCTACTAACAACCAGGATGTGACCCACACCAGTCTACTAACAACCAGGATGTGACCCACACCAGTCTACTAACACTCAGGATGCGATCCACACCAGTCCACTAACAACCAGGATGTGACCCACACCAGTCCACTAACACCCAGGATGTGACCCACACCAGTCCACTAACACCCAGGATGTGACCCACACCAGTCAACTAACAACCAGGATGTGACCCACACCAGTCTACTAACACCCAGGATGTGACCCACACCAGTCTACTAACAACCAGGATGTGACCCACACCAGTCTACTAACACCCAGGATGTGACCCACACCAGTCTACTAACACTCAGGATGCGACCCACACCAGTCTACTAACACCCAGGATGTGACCCACACCAGTCTACTAACACCCAGGATGTGACCCACACCAGTCTACTAACAACCAGGATGTGACCCACACCAGTCTACTAACACCCAGGATGTGACCCACACCAGTCTACTAACAACCAGGATGCGACCCAGACCAGTCCACTAACACCCAGGATGTGACCCACACCAGTCCACTAACACCCAGGATGTGACCCACACCAGTCCACTAACACCCAGGATGCGACCCACACCAGTCCACTAACACCCAGGATGCGACCCATACCAGTCCACTAACACCCAGGATGTGACCCACACCAGTCCACTAACACCCAGGATGTGACCCACACCAGTCCACTAACACCCAGGATGTGACCCACACCAGTCCACTAACACCCAGGATGTGACCCACACCAGTCTACTAACACTCAGGATGCGACCCACACCAGTCCACTAACACCCAGGATGTGACCCACACCAGTCCACTAACACCCAGGATGTGACCCACACCAGTCCACTAACACCCAGGATGCGACCCACACCAGTCGATTAACACTCAGGTACCCATTTTAAACTGATGGGTGGACAGGGACAGCAGGTGTCTTATGGGTGGACAGGGACAGCAGGTGTCTTATGGGTGGACAGGGACAGCAGGTGTCTTATGGGTGGACAGGGACAGCAGGTGTCTTATGGGTGGACAGGGACAGCAGGTGTCTTACGGAAACCCGTCGCTAATATTCTCCAGACGTACCGCAGGAGATTCGAACTCCGGAACTCAGTGTGTGAGGTGAGTGCGCTAGCGCTCTAGCTACGGGTTTTGGTTAAGGGATCAATCAGGTTGTTTTCCTTTAATCTCAGCGTCTCTCTGAATGCATAGTACGTACCTGGTTATTATTTTTTACTCAAGCTGAGAAAAGCTTTAGCTTTCAGTTCTTACGATCAACACTATTAAGCTGAGGAAAGCTTTAGCTTTCAGTTCTTACGATCGATACTATTCTTAAGCTGAGGAAAGCTTTAGCTTTCAGTTCTTGCGATCGACACTATTAAGCTGAGGAAAGCTTTAGCTTTCAGTTCTTACGATCGACACTATTAAGCTGAGGAAAGCTTTAGCTTTCAGTTCTTACGATCGATACTATTCTTAAGCTGAGGAAAGCTTTAGCTTTCAGTTCTTACGATCGACACTATTAAGCTGAGGAAAGCTTTAGCTTTCAGTTCTTACGATCGACACTATTAAGCTGAGGAAAGCTTTAGCTTTCAGTTCTTACGATCGATACTATTCTTAAGCTGAGGAAAGCTTTAGCTTTCAGTTCTTACGATCGATACTATTCTTAAGCTGAGGAAAGCTTTAGCTTTCAGTTCTTGCGATCGACACTATTAAGCTGAGGAAAGCTTTAGCTTTCAGTTCTTACGATCGACACTATTAAGCTGAGGAAAGCTTTAGCTTTCAGTTCTTACGATCGACACTATTAAGCTGAGGAAAGCTTTAGCTTTCAGTTCTTACGATCGATACTATTCTTAAGCTGAGGAAAGCTTTAGTTTTCAGTTCTTACGATCGATACTATTCTTAAGCTGAGGAAAGCTTTAGCTTTCAGTTCTTGCGATCGACACTATTAAGCTGAGGAAAGCTTTAGCTTTCAGTTCTTACGATCGACACTATTAAGCTGAGGAAAGCTTTAGCTTTCAGTTCTTACGATCGATACTATTCTTAAGCTGAGGAAAGCTTTAGCTTTCAGTTCTTACGATCGACACTATTAAGCTGAGGAAAGCTTTAGCTTTCAGTTCTTACGATCGACACTATTAAGCTGAGGAAAGCTTTAGCTTTCAGTTCTTACGATCGATACTATTCTTAAGCTGAGGAAAGCTTTAGCTTTCAGTTCTTACGATCGATACTATTCTTAAGCTGAGGAAAGCTTTAGTTTTCAGTTCTTACGATCAACACTATTCTTAAGCTGAGGAAAGCTTTAGCTTTCAGTTCTTACGATCAACACTATTCTTAAGCGGAGGAAAGCTTTAACTCGCAGTTCTTACGATCAACACTATTCTTAAGCTGAGGAAAGCTTTAGCTTTCAGTTCTTACGATCGACACTATTCTTAAGCTGAGGAAAGCTTTAGCTTTCAGTTCTTACGATCGACACTATTCTTAAGCTGAGGAAAGCTTTAGCTTTCAGTTCTTACGATCAACACTATTCTTAAGCTGAGGAAAGCTTTAGCTTTCAGTTCTTACGATCAACACTATTCTTAAGCTGAGGAAAGCTTTAGCTTTCAGTTCTTACGATCAACACTATTCTTAAGCTGAGGAAAGCTTTAGCTTTCAGTTCTTACGATCGACACTATTCTTAAGCTGAGGAAAGCTTGAACTCGCAGTTCTTACGACTCACAGTCGGCGAAACATTGTAAATGGTAAATTAGACACGAGTGCAACACTTCTACGACTCTGAGGGACTAATTACCTCAAACTCCTCCTGATCGTCATCATTCTGCTTTGTGAGAGTAAGACACAAGTGCAACATCTGGGTATCTTTATTGTAGACGTTTCGCCCACCAGTGGCTTTATCAATACACATTCTAGGACATAACTTGAAGACAGTAGAACTATGTACAGAAGATGAGGTAATCAGTCCCTCAACCTAGGAGTAGGTGCGAACAGCACCATAGTCGTGGAGATTCTTTGTGTATTAACAACTATCCTGTCGGTATTGTATACCGACAGAATCTCCACGACTATGGTGCTCTTCGCACCTACTGCTAGGTTGAGGGACTGATTACCTCATCTTCTGTACATAGTTCTACTGTCTTCAAGTTATGTCCTAGAATTTGTATTGATAAAGCCACTGGTGGGCGAAACGTCTACAATAAAGATACCCAGATGTTGTACATGTGTCTTACTCTCATCTTGTCGGTATTATATACCATCCGTACACATTCTGCTTTGTATTGGACTGATGAAGTCACTGTGTGGCGAAACGTTTCCCCAATAAATACACCCGAGTGTTACCATACTGATTCCTTTCATTAAGTTTCTTGATCATTTATATGTCCCTCTCTCACTACTTCGCTAATTCTTGCCTAATTTATGCGTACCTGACCCCTTACCTACTTCCAGTATTGCCTATGTTAAATACCAGTTATATACGCATCTTGTTAGGTAAGACACATATGCAACAGTTAGGTATCTTTATTTCGAAACGTTTCGCCTACACAGTAGGCTTCTTCAGTCGAGTACAGAAAAGTTGATAGAAGCAGAAGATACTTGAAGACGATGTAATCAGTCCATCACCCTTGAAGTTTTGAGGTGGTCAGTCCCTCAGTCTGGAGAAGAGTATTGTTCCATAGTCTGAAACAATATGGAGTTGAAGTGACAGGATGGAGCCTTATATAGCGCCAGGAGGTGAGACGTAGGTCACTAGTAGAAGTAAGAACGCAGATGTTGGGAGGTCAGGTCCCTCTCAAATCCAGCCGTTCTCACTAGTAGAGGTTGTCGAAGTTGATTGCAGGGTATCTTGGTACAGACCTACAATCAACTTCGACAACCTCTACTAGTGAGAACGGCTGGATTTGAGAGGGACCTGACCTCCCAACATCTGCGTTCTACTAATGACCTACGTCTCACCTCCTGGCGCTATATAAGGCTCCATCCTGTCACTTCATCTCCATATTGTTTCATACTATGGAACAATACTCTTCTCCAGACTGAGGGACTGACCACCTCAAAACTTTAAGGGTGATGGACTGATTACATCGTCTTCAAGTATCTTCTGCTTCTATCAACTTTTCTGTACTCGACTGAAGAAGCCTACTGTGTAGGCGAAACGTTTCGAAATAAAGATACCTAACTGTTGCATATGTGTCTTACCTAACAACCTGTCGGTATTTTATACCATTTTAATGTTCATATACGCATCTGTTGACAGTATGTATAACTGAGACGTCAGTGCCACACCTGGATGTCTGGGTATCACTGATCCTATGTCTGGCGTACCCACACCTGTCGCCTCTATTCATCTAGTATGTCTGTATAACTGAGACGTCAGTGCCACACCTGGATGTCTGGGTATCACTGATCCTATGTCTGGCGTACCCACACCTGTCACTGTTCCTTTACTGAAAGTCTGAAATATCTGACAGGGAGGCAACAACGAGTCATGGTTCGCGACGAGGTGTCAAAGTGGGCGCCTGTGACAAGCGGGGTTCCACAAGGGTCAGTCCTAGGACCTGTGCTGTTCTTGGTATATGTGAACGACATAACGGAAGGGATAGACTCAGAAGTGTCCTTGTTTGCAGATGATGTGAAGTTAATGAGAAGAATCAAATCGGATGAGGATCAGGCAGGACTACAAAGAGACCTGGACAGGCTACAAGCCTGGTCCAGCAACTTGCTCCTTGAATTTAACCCTGCCAAATGCAAAGTCATGAAGATTGGGGAAGGGCAAAGAAGACCGCAGACACAATATAGTTTAGAAGGCCAAAGACTGCAAACCTCACTCAAGGAAAAAGATCTGGGGGTGAGTATAACACCGAGCATGTCTCCTGAGGCGCACATCAATCAGATAACTGCTGCAGCATACGGGCGCCTGGCAAACCTACGGATAGCGTTCCGATACCTCAGTAAGGATTCGTTTAAGACTCTGTATACCATCTACGTCAGGCCCATACTGGAGTATGCAGCACCAGTTTGGAATCCACACCTAGTCAAGCACGTCAAGAAATTAGAGAAAGTGCAAAGGTTTGCAACAAGACTAGTCCCAGAGCTACGGGGATTGTCCTACGAAGAAAGGTTGAGGGAAATCGGCCTGACGACACTGGAGGCCAGGAGGGTCAGGGGAGACATGATAACGACATATAAAATACTGCGCGGAATAGACAAGGTGGACAAAGACGGGATGTTCCAGAGATGGGACACAGACACAAGAGGTCACAATTGGAAGTTGAAGACTCAGATGAATCAAAGGGATATTAGGAAGTATTTCTTCAGTCATAGAGTAGTCAGGCCGTGGAATAGCCTAGAAAGTGACGTAGTGGAGGCGGGAACCATACATAGTTTTAAGGCGAGGTATGATAGAGCTCATGGAGCAGGGAGAGAGAGGACCTAGTAGCAATCAGTGAAGAGGCGGGGCCAGGAGCTATGACTCGACCCCTGCAACCACAAATAGTTGAGCAAATAGGTGAGTACACACACACACACACACACATACACACACACACACACACACACACACACACACACACACACACACATACACACATGATACCTTGCTTGTTTATTTAGGTCAGTAACTTAGAAAGGTATCACGGTATATGTATATTCATACTCGTGTTTCGTAGCTTCCTTAAACACTAATATAAGAGAGAGCTCTATTAGTGAGTCAGGTTAACAGTCAGATTAACTATAACCTTTGTATACCTCAGCTTCCTTAAATCTGCAAGACGTCAAGGATGTAGGAGGAGTCAAGAACTTCTAGGTGAACTTCAGGAGCGAGAAACAGTGTAGGAGACAGCAGTAGGAAGGGCAGTAGGGACGCCAGACACACACAACAAGCAGGAACAACACACACTGACACTAACAAGCTCCTCACCTCTGAGAGACAATAACCAATCATAACTCTCTGACCGCGGGTTCAATCCCGCCCGTGGTATGGCTTAACCAATCATAACCTTGTGGTATTCAGGCTGAACCAATTATAATCCAGGAATACCTAACGAGGCAAGCTGAGAACACAGACCTAGCAAACCACAATTAGGTGAGTACAATTAGGTACACACACACACACACACACATACACACACACACACACACACACACACACACACACACACACACACACATACAAATAAAAAAAAACAGGCCTAGTGTCTAATCGACATGTGCCTAGGACAAAATGGTAACTAACACACACATACACACACACACATACACACACACACACACATACACACATACACACACACAAATACACACACACATACACACACATACACACACACACATACACACACATACACACACACATACACACACACACATACACACACACACACACATACACACATACACACACACATACACACACACACACACACACACACACATACACACACACATACACACACACACACACACACACACACATACACACACACACACACACACACACACACACACACACACACACACACACACACACATACACACACATACACACACACACACACACTGTGGTAATAAATAAAAAAAATGGGTGGCCCTAGAGGACGGAAAACCAGAGATCTGGTAGACGAACCAGGGAGGAAAGACTGGGAGTTAGAGCTCCAAAAAAGGGAGGAAGAGTGGGGAAGGAAGATAGTAGAGCTTGGTAAGAAAATGGAGGAGTGGATAGCTGAAGAGTGCAGGAAGTGGGAAGTACAGGTCTTAGCAGCAGAAGCTAGGATACAGTGCTTAGAAGAGAAACTGCAAAGCCTGAAACAGATTGGAGAGACAAATGTCAATTCAGATGTGACATCAGGAAATTCAATGTCAGGCGCAGACAAGGGGACGGTAAGCAACAACGGAGACATGCCGTACACGAAGGCCCTATCAGACCCACGTGGGGCCAGGGAAAAGACGAGGAGCACACTAAGATCAAATGACAGGTCTGAAGACAATGAAGGTATGCTATATGCAGAGATTCTAACAGCCAACTGCAGTAGCAAGGGACAGCTGGTCAGGAAAGACAGTTCACTGAGAATAGAAGTTTCAGATATGACAGGGACTGAAGGCAAGAACATGTCAATGGAAGGAAATAAAATGCCTCAGAGGAAGCAGATGGAGACTCAGTGGGAGGAGGAAAGGGCGAGGTCAGTTTTTGTGTACGGGCTCCAAGAAGCCAAGGGGGACAACTTTGAAGAAATAAAACAGGAGGAGAAAAAATGATTGAAGGCATCATGAAAACAATAGGTGAGGGCGATATGACCCAGGTGACAAATTTTCAGAGAATTGGGTGGTTTGCGAGTGGAAGGATACGGCCTGTCAAAGTAATTTTCAAGGAAAAATCAGTTCGAACCAGGATTCTGCAAGAGAAAGCAAGACTGAGGGACAAACAGGGGTACCAGAGAGTATACCTCGACCGCGACAGAACACAAGAAGAAAGGACTACACTGAAAGAGAGGGTACAGAGACGCAAGGAGGAACGAGAGGCAATGAAGAAGATGAGCAGGACCCAGACACAGGAGGAAGGGCAAACACACCCCACAGAATCTCCCACCAAAAGACTCCAACCGCGACATTCCCAACGCAACTGAGCAACCTATACTACAACCCACTCACTGTTCCCTCTGCCACCAACCCCCATATCACAAACCTCACCCCAACAGCTGTCCCTTATGGGCATTCTGACCCCACCCCCATCATCACAAACCCCACCTACACCACAGCCCCATATAGGCCCCCACCAAGGCTCTCGCTCCCCCAACCCCAATATTCTTGCATGACCACAGTGATAGAAAAGAAACTGAAAGTTTGGTACAAAACACGGATGGAATAACGAATAAACATGAGGAGTGGAACGAAAGAATCAGTGAAAAATCCCCAGACATCATAGCAGTCACAGAAACAAAACTTGCTGAGACAATAACAGACACAATCTTCCCAAAGGGATATCAGATCCTGAGGAAAGATAGAAGGAGTAGAGGGGGAGGAGGGGTTGCACTGCTCATAAAACACCGATGGGGATTTGAGGAAATGGAAGGCATGGACATGATTGGAGAAAGAGACTACAGTGTAGCTACAATTCAGTCCGGAGAACATAAAGTAGTCATTGGAGTGATGTATAACCCACCACAGAACTGCAGGAGGCCAAGAGAGGAGTACGAAGAAAACAACAGGGTGATGGTGGACACACTGGCTGAGGTGGCAAGAAGAACTCACTCGAGCAGAGCAAAGTTACTGGTAATGGGCGATTTCAACCACAGGGAGATCGACTGGGAAAACCTGGAGCCACATGGGGGTCCCGAAACATGGAGAGCCAAGATGATGGATGTGGTACTTGAAAACCTCATGCATCAACATGTCAGGGACACAACCAGAGAGAGAGGGGAGGATGAGCCAGCAAGACTGGATCTTGTGTTCACCCTGAGCAGTTCAGACATTGAGGACATCACTTACGAGAGGCCCCTTGGAGCTAGCGGTCACGTGGTTCTGAGTTTTGATTATATAGTAGAGTTACAAGTGGAGAAGGTAACAGGAACTGAAGGGGACAGGCCAAACTATAAAAGGGGGGACTACACAGGCATGAGAAACTTCCTGCAGGAGGTTCAGTGGGACAGAGAAATGGTAGGAAAATCAGTAAACGAGATGATGGAATATGTGGCAACAAAGTGCAAGGAGGCAGAGGAAAGGTTTGTTTCCAAGGGAAACAGAAATAATAGGAAGACCAAACCGAGTCCTTGGTTTACCCGAAGGTGTAGGGAGGCAAAAACTAAGTGCAACAGAGAATGGAAAAGGTATAGGAGGCATCGGACCCAGGAAAACAAGGAGATTAGTAGAAGAGCCAGAAACGAGTATGCACAGATAAGGAGGGAGGCCCAGCGACAGTATGAAAACGACATAGCATCGAAAGCCAAATCTGACCCGAAACTGCTGTATAGCCACATTAGGAGGAAGACAACAGTCAAGGACCAGGTGATAAGGCTGAGGAAAGAAGGTGGAGAACTCACAAGAAACGATCAAGAGGTATGTGAGGAGCTCAACACGAGATTTAAGGAAGTATTTACAGTAGAGACAGGAAGGACTCTGGGGGGACAGACCAGATGGGGACACCAGCAAGGAATACACCAACAAGTGTTGGACGACATACATACAGATGAGGAGGAGGTGAAGAAACTGCTAAGGGACATCGATACCTCAAAGGCAATGGGACCGGACAACATCTCCCCGTGGATCCTTAGAGAGGGAGCAGATTTGTTGTGCGTGCCACTTACCACAATCTTCAACACGTCCCTGGAAACTGGGCAACTACCTGAGGTATGGAAGACGGCAAATGTAGTTCCCATTTTTAAAAAAGGAGACAGAAAAGAGGCACTAAACTATAGACCTGTGTCATTGACGTGTATAGTATGCAAAGTTATGGAGAAGATTATCAGGAGGAGAGTGGTGGAGCACCTGGAACGGAACAAGAGCATAAATGCCAACCAGCACGGATTCATGGAAGGCAAATCCTGTGTCACAAACCTTCTGGAGTTTTATGATAAAATAACAGAAGTAAGACACGAGAGAGAGGGGTGGGTTGATTGCATCTTCTTGGACTGCAAGAAGGCCTTTGACACAGTTCCTCACAAGAGATTAGTGCAGAAGCTAGAGCATCAGGCGTATATAACAGAAAGGGCACTGCAATGGATCAGAGAATACCTGACAGGGAGGCAACAACGAGTCATGGTACGTAATGATGTATCACAGTGGGCACCTGTGACGAGCGGGGTCCCACAGGGGTCGGTCCTAGGATCAGTGCTATTTTTGGTATATGTGAACGACATGATGGAAGGGTTAGACTCAGAAGTGTCCCTGTTTGCAGATGATGTGAAGTTAATGAGGAGAATTAAATCAGATGAGGACCAGGCAGGACTTCAAAGAGACCTGGACAGACTGGACACCTGATCCAGCAAATGGCTTCTCGAATTTAATCCTGCCAAATGCAAAGTCATGAAGATAGGGGAAGGGCACAGAAGACCACAGACAGAGTATAGGCTAGGTGGCCAAAGACTGCAAACCTCACTCAAGGAGAAAGATCTTGGGGTGAGTATAACACCGAGCATGTCTCCGGAAGCACATATCAATCAGATATGTGCTTCCGCTGCAGCATATGGGCGCCTGGTAAACCTGAGAACAGCATTCCGATACCTTAGTAAGGAATCGTTCAAGACACTGTACACCGTGTATGTCAGGCCCATACTGGAGTATGCAGCACCTGTTTGGAACCCACACTTGATAAAGCACGTCAAGAAACTAGAGAAAGTACAAAGGTTTGCGACAAGGTTAGTTCCAGAGCTAAGGGGAATGTCCTATGAAGAAAGATTAAGGGAAATCGGCCTGACGACACTGGAGGACAGGAGGGTCAGGGGAGACATGATAACGACATATAAAATTCTGCGTGGAATAGACAAGGTGGACAAAGACAGGATGTTCCAGGGAGGGGACACAGAAACAAGAGGCCACAATTGGAAGTTGAAGACACAAATGAGTCAGAGAGATATTAGGAAGTATTTCTTCAGTCATAGAGTTGTAAGGCAGTGGAATAGCCTAGAAAATGACGTAGTGGAGGCAGGAACCATACACAGTTTTAAGACGAGGTTTGATAAAGCTCATGGAGCGGGGAGAGAGAGGGCCCAGTAGCAACCGGTGAAGAGGCGGGGCCAGGAGCTAAGACTCGACCCCTGCAACCACAAATAGGCGAGTAAATAGGTGAGTACACACATACACATACACACACACACACACACATACACACACACACAGATACACACACACACATACACACACACACACACACACACACACACACACACACACACACACACACACACACACACACACACACACACACAACTAATGAAAGACATTCTCACCTTCACGTCCAGGATATCAACACACAACTCTTCCCTGGGAGGAGCTGACGTAGAATCATTCTGAGAATCACTGGACCATGACTGACTCTCTCACTGACTGACTCTCTCACTGACTCTCTTACTCTCTCAATGACTTACTAACCCTCTCACTGACTCACTGACCCTCTCGCTGACTCTCTGACTCATTGACCCTCTCACTGGCCCTCTCATTGACCCGCTCACTGACACTCTCTCACTGACACTCACTGGCCCTCTCATTGACCCTCTCACTGACACTCTCTCACTGACACTCACTGACCCTCTCTCACTGACTCACTGACCCTCTCACTTACACTCTCTCACTGACACTCACTGACCCTCTCATTGACTCTCTCACTGACCCTCTTTCACTGACTCAGACCCTCTCACTGACCCTCTCACTGACTCTCACTGACTCACTGACTCTCTCACTGACTGATACTATAAGTGGAACACACACTATTACCACGTCTACGTGGTCACGTCTCAGTGGGACTGGTAACTGGCTGATGTGCAGAGATTGTTACCACTTCTGACCAGTAACTGTCTGGTGTTACTAGTGGAACAAAGACTGTTACTACTGGCTGTGTTACCAGTGGAACAAAGACTGTTACTACTGACTGGTGTTACTAATGGAACAAAGACTGTTACTACTGACTGGTGTTACTAATGGAACAAAGACTGTTACTACTGACTGATGTTACTAATGGAACAAAGACTGCTACTACTGACTGGTGTTACTAATGGAACAAAGACTGTTACTAATGACTGGTGTTACTAATGGAACAAAGACTGTTGCCACTGCTGTTACTAGTGGAACAAAGTGTTACCACTGGTGATACTAGTGGAACAAAGTGTTACCACTGGTGTTACTAGTGGAACAAAGATTGTTACCACTGGTGTTACTAGCGGAACAAAGTGTTACCACTGGTGTTACTAGTGGAACAAAGAGTGTTACCACTGGTGTTACTAGTGGAACAAAGTGTTACCACTGGTGTTACTAGTGGAAAAAAGAGTGTTACCACTGGTGTTACTAGTGGAATAAAGAGTGTTACCACTGGTATTACTAGTGGAACAAAGAGTGTTACCACTGGTGTTACTAGTGGAACAAAGAGTGTTACCACTGGTGTTACTAGTGGAACAAAGAGTGTTACCACTGGTGTTACTAGTGGAACAAAGAGTGTTACCACTGGTGTTACTAGCGGAACAAAGAGTGTTACCACTGGTGTTACTAGTGGAACAAAGAGTGTTACCACTGGTGTTACTAGTGGAATAAAGAGTGTTACCACTGGTGCTACTAGTGGAACAAAGAGTGTTACCACTGGTGTTACTAGTGGAAGTGTTACCACTGGTTACTAGTGGAAGTGTTACCACTGGTGTTACTAGTGGAACAAAGAGTGTTACCACTGGTGTTACTAGTGGAACAAAGAGTGTTACCACTGGTGTTACTAGTGGAACAAAGTGTTACCACTGGTGTTACTAGTGGAACAAAGAGTGTTACCACTGGTGTTACTAGTGGAACAAAGAGTGTTACCACTGGTGTTACTAGTGGAACAAAGTGTTACCACTGGTGTTACTAGTGGAACAAAGTGTTACCACTGGTGTTACTAGTGGAACAAAGTGTTACCACTGGTGTTACTAGTGGAACAAAGTGTTACCACTGGTGTTACTAGTGGAACAAAGAGTGTTACCACTGGTGTTACTAGTGGAACAAAGAGTGTTACCACTGGTGTTACTAGTGGAACAAAGAGTGTTACCACTGGTGTTACTAGTGGAACAAAGAGTGTTACCACTGGTGTTACTAGTGGAACAAAGAGTGTTACCACTGGTGTTACTAGTGGAACAAAGTGTTACCACTGGTGTTACTAGTGGAACAAAGTGTTACCACTGGTGTTACTAGTGGAACAAAGTGTTACCACTGGTGTTACTAGTGGAACAAAGAGTGTTACCACTGGTGTTACTAGTGGAACAAAGAGTGTTACCACTGGTGTTACTAGTGGAACAAAGAGTGTTACCACTGGTGTTACTAGTGGAACAAAGTGTTACCACTGGTGTTACTAGTGGAACAAAGTGTTACCACTGGTGTTACTAGTGGAACAAAGTGTTACCACTGGTGTTACTAGTGGAACAAAGAGTGTTACCACTGGTGTTACTAGTGGAACAAAGAGTGTTACCACTGGTGTTACTAGTGGAACAAAGAGTGTTACCACTGGTGTTACTAGTGGAACAAAGTGTTACCACTGGTGTTACTAGTGGAACAAAGTGTTACCACTGGTGTTACTAGTGGAACAAAGTGTTACCACTGGTGTTACTAGTGGAACAAAGAGTGTTACCACTGGTGTTACTAGTGGAAGTATTACCACTGGTGTTACTAGTGGAACAAAGAGTGTTACCACTGGTGTTACTAGTGGAACAAAGTGTTACCACTGGTGTTACTAGTGGAACAAAGAGTGTTACCACTGGTGTTACTAGTGGAAGTGTTACCACTGGTGTTACTAGTGGAACAAAGAGTGTTACCACTGGTGTTACTAGTGGAACAAAGAGTGTTACCACTGGTGTTACTAGTGGAAGTGTTACCACTGGTGTTACTAGTGGAACAAAGAGTGTTACCACTGGTGTTACTAGTGGAAGTGTTACCACTGGTGTTACTAGTGGAACAAAGAGTGTTACCACTGGTGTTACTAGTGGAACAAAGAGTGTTACCACTGGTGTTACTAGCGGAACAAAGAGTGTTACCACTGGTGTTACTAGTGGAACAAAGTGTTACCACTGGTGTTACTAGTGGAACAAAGTGTTACCACTGGTGTTACTAGTGGAACAAAGTGTTACCACTTCTAAATGGTAATTTTGACTCAGTGGGACAATATAAAGAATCTAGTGATTGTACCATTGTATTCATTCACATTGTTCAGGGATTGTACCATTGTTTCCATTACTCTTGGTATTATTTGAGATTCTTTTCAGTGTCGTAAAAAGCTTTTGAAGCTTTTGAAGCTCTCTAGAAATTACTGGGACTTTTCAAGCTTTATAGGTGTTCAAGCTCTATTCTGATTCACGCTCTTTGTGTCAAGCTCTTGTGTAAAGCTCTTGTTTCAAGCTTTGAGTCAAGCTCTCTGTGTCAACCTGTTGTGTCAAGCTCTGTGTCAAGCTCTTGTTTCAAGCTTTGATTCAAGCTCTCTGTGTCAAGCTCTTGTTTCAAGCTCTTTGTGTCAAGCTCTGTCAAGCTCTTGTGTCAAGCTCTCTGTGTCAAGCTCTCTGTGTCAAGCTTTGAGTCAAGCTCTCTGTGTCAAGCTCTTGTGTCAAGCTCTCTGTGTCAAGCTCTCTGTGTCAAGCTCTTGTTTCAAGCTTTGAGTCAAGCTCTCTGTGTCAAGCTCTTGTGTCAAGCTCTCTGTGTCAAGCTCTCTGTGTCAAGCTCTCTGTGTCAAGCTCTCTGTGTCAAGCTCTCTGTGTCAAGCTCTCTGTGTCAAGCTCTCTGTGTCAAGCTGTCTGTGTCAAGCTGTCTGTGTCAAGCTGTCTGTGTCAAGCTCTCTGTGTCAAGCTCTCAGTGTCAAGCTCTCTGTGTCAAGCTCACTGTATCAAGTTCTCAGTGTCAAGCTCTCTGTGTCAAGCTCTCTGTGTCAGGCTCTCTGCGTCAAGCTGTCTGTGTCAAGCTGTCTGTGTCAAGCTGTCTGTGTCAAGCTGTCTGTGTCAAGCTCTCTGTGTCAAGCTGTCTGTCAGGCTCTCTGTGTCAAGCTCTCTGTGTCAGGCTCTCTGTGTCAAGCTGTCTGTGTCAAGCTGTCTGTGTCAAGTGGTCTGTGTCAAGCTCTCTGTGTCAAGCTGTCTGTGTCAAGCTGTCTGTGTCAAGCTCTTTGTGTCAAGCTCTCTGTGTCAAGCTGTGTCAAGCTGTCTGTGTCAAGCTGTCTGTGTCAAGCTCTCTGTGTCAAGCTCTCTGTGTCAAGCTGTCTGTGTCAAGCTGTCTGTGTCAAGCTGTCTGTGTCAAGCTCTCTGTGTCAAGCTCTCTGTGTCAAGCTCTCAGTGTCAAGCTCTCTGTGTCAAGCTCTCAGTGTCAAGCTCTCAGTGTAAAGCTCTCTGTGTCAAGCTCTCTGTGTCAAGCTCTCTGTATCAAGCTCTCTGTGCCAAACTCTCTGTGCCAAGCTCTCTGTGTCAAGCTCTCTGAGTCAAGCTCTCTGTGTCAAGCTCTCTGTCAAGCTCTCTGTGTCAAGCTCTCTGTGTCAAGCTCTCTGTGACAAGCTGTCTCTGTCAAGCTCTCTGTGTCAAGCTCTCTGTGTCAAGCTCTCTGTGTCAAGCTCTCAGTGTCAAGCTCTCTGTGTCAAGCTCTCTGTGTCAAGCTGTCTGCCAAGCTCTCTGTGTCAAGCTTTCTTTGTCAGGCTCTCTGTGTCAAGCTGTCTGTGTCAAGCTGTCTGTGTCAAGCTGTCTGTGTCAAGCTCTTTGTGTCAAGCTGTCTGTGTCAAGCTCTCTGTGTCAAGCTCTGTGTCAAGCTCTCTGTGTCAAGCTCTCTGTGTCAAGCTCTCTGTGTCAAGCTCTCTGTGTCAAGCTCTCTGTGTCAAGCTCTCTGTGTCAAGCTCTCTGTGTCAAGCTCTCTGTGTCAAGCTCTCTGTGTCAAGCTCTCTGTGTCAAGCTCTCTGTGTCAAGCTCTCTGTGTAAAGCTCTCTGTGTCAAGCTCTCAGTGTCAAGCTCTGTGTCAAGCTCTCTGTGTCAAGCTCTCTGTGTCAAGCTCTCTGTGTCAAGCTCTCTGTGTCAAGCTCTCAGTGTCAAGCTCTCTGTGTCAAGCTCTCTGTGTCAAGCTCTCTGTGTCAAGCTCTCTGTGTCAAGCTCTGTGTGTCAAGCTCTGTGTGTCAAGCTCTCAGTGTCAAGCTCTCTGTGTCAAGCTCTCTGTGTCAAGCTCTGTGTGTCAAGCTCTCTGTGTCAAGCTCTCAGTGTCAAGCTCTCTGTGTCAAGCACTCAGTGTCAAGCTCTCTGTGTCAAGCTCTCAGTGTCAAGCTCTCAGTGTCAAGCTCTCTGTGTCAAGCTCTCTGTGTCAAGCTCTCTGTGTCAAGCTCTCTGTGTAAAGCTCTGTGTCAAGCTGTCTGTGTCAAGCTCTCTGTGTCAAGCTTTCAGTGTCAAGCTCTCTGTGTCAAGCTCTCTGTGTCAAGCTCTCTGTGTCAAGCTCTGTGTCAAGCTCTCAGTGTCAAGCTCTGTGTCAAGCTCTCTGTGTCAAGCTCTCTGTGTCAAGCTCTCTGTGTCAAGCTCTCTGTGTCAAGCTCTCAGTGTCAAGCTCTCTGTGTCAAGCTCTCTGTGTCAAGCTCTGTGTGTCAAGCTCTGTGTGTCAAGCTCTGTGTGTCAAGCTCTGTGTGTCAAGCTCTCAGTGTCAAGCTCTCTGTGTCAAGCTCTCTGTGTCAAGCTCTCAGTGTCAAGCTCTCTGTGTCAAGCTCTCTGTGTCAAGCTCTCTGTGTCAAGCTCTCAGTGTCAAGCTCTCTGTGTCAAGCTCTCAGTGTCAAGCTCTCTGTGTCAAGCTCTCTGTGTCAAGCTCTCTGTGTCAAGCTCTCTGTGTCA
This sequence comes from Cherax quadricarinatus, assembly GCF_038502225.1. Lineage (NCBI taxonomy): Eukaryota > Metazoa > Arthropoda > Malacostraca > Decapoda > Parastacidae > Cherax > Cherax quadricarinatus. The sequence continues at coordinate 977,701 of NC_091385.1, read as the reverse complement.
AGCTCTCTGTGTCAAGCTCTCTGTGTCAAGCTCTCTGTGTCAAGCTCTCAGTGTCAAGCTCTCTGTGTCAAGCTCTCTGTGTCAAGCTCTCTTTGCCAAGCTCTCTGTGTCAAGCTCTCTGTGTCAAGCTCTCTGTGTCAAGCTCTCTGTGTCAAGCTCTCAGTGTCAAGCTCTCTGTGTCAAGCTCTCTGTGTCAAGCTCTCTGTGTCAAGCTCTCAGTGTCAAGCTCTCTGTGTCAAGCTCTCTGTGTCAAGCTCTCAGTGTCAAGCTCTCTGTCAAGCTCTCTGTGTCAAGCTCTCTGTGTCAAGCTCTCTGTCAAGCTCTCTGTGTCAAGCTCTCTGTGTCAAGCTCTCAGTGTGAAGCTCTCTGTGTCAAGCGCTCTGTGTCAAGCTCTCTGTGTCAAGCTCTCTGTGTCAAGCTGTCTGTGTCAAGCTCTCTGTGTCAAGCTCTCTGTGCCAAACTCTCTGTGTCAAGATCTCTGTGTCAAGCTGTCTGTGCCAAGTTCTCTGTCAAGCTCTCTGTGTCAAGCTGTCTGTGTCAAGCTCTCTGTGCCAAGCTCTCTGTGTCAAGCTCTCTGTGTCAAGCTATCTGTGTCAAGCTCTCTGTGTCAAGCTACCTGTGTCAAGCTCTCTGTGTCAAGCTCTCTGTGTCAAGCTCTCTGTCAAGCTGTCTGTGTCAAGCTGTCTGTGTCAAGCTCTGTGTCAAGCTCTCTGTGTCAAGCTCTCTGTGTCAAGCTCTCTGTGTCAAGCTATCTGTGTCAAGCTATCTGTGTCAAGCTCTCTGTGTCAAGCTCTCAGTGTCAAGCTCTCTGTCAAACTCTCTGTGTCAAGCTCTCTGTGTCAAGCTCTCTGTCAAGCTCTCAGTGTGAAGCTCTCTGTGTCAAGCTCTCTGTGTCAAGCTCTCTGTGTCAAGCTCTCTATGTCAAGCTGTCTGTGTCAAGCTCTCTGTGTCAAGCTCTCAGTGTCAAGCTCTCTGTGTCAAGCACTCTGTGTCAAGATCTCTTTGTCAAGCTGTCTGTGCCAAGCTCTCTGTGTCAAGCTCTGTGTCAAGCTGTCTGTGTCAAGCTCTCTGTGCCATGCTCTCTGTGTCAAGCTCTCTGTGTCAAGCTCTCTGTGTCAAGCTCTCTGTGTCAAGCTCTCTGTCAAGTTCTCTGTGTCAAGCTCTCTGTGTCAAGCTCTCTGTGTCAAGCTCTCAGTGTCAAGCTCTCTGTGTCAAGCTCTCTGTGTCAAGCTCTCTGTGTCAAGCTCTCTGTGTAAAGCTCTCTGTGTCAAGCTGTCTGTGTCAAGCTCTCTGTGTCAAGCTTTCAGTGTCAAGCTCTCTGTGTCAAGCTCTCTGTGTCAAGCTCTCTGTGTCAAGCTCTCTGTGTCAAGCTCTGTGTCAAGCTCTGTGTCAAGCTCTGTGTCAAGCTCTCTGTGTCAAGCTCTCTGTGTCAAGCTCTCTGTGTCAAGCTCTGTGTAAAGCTCTCTGTGTCAAGCTGTCTGTGTCAAGCTCTCTGTGTCAAGCTCTCAGTGTCAAGCTCTCTGTGTCAAGCTCTTTGTGTCAAGCTCTCTGTGTCAAGCTCTCTGTGTCAAGCTCTCTGTGTCAAGCTCTCAGTGTCAAGCTCTGTGTCAAGCTCTGTGTCAAGCTCTCTGTGTCAAGCTCTGTGTCAAGCTCTCTGTGTCAAGCTCTCAGTGTCAAGCTCTGTGTGTCAAGCTCTGTGTGTCAAGCTCTGTGTGTCAAGCTCTGTGTGTCAAGCTCTCTGTGTCAAGCTCTCTGTGTAAAGCTCTCTGTCAAGCTCTCTGTGTCAAGCTCTCTGTGTCAAGCTCTCTGTGTCAAGCTCTCAGTGTCAAGCTCTCTGTGTCAAGCTCTCTGTGTCAAGCTCTCTGTGTCAAGCTCTCTGTGTCAAGCTCTCTGTGTCAAGCTCTCAGTGTCAAGCTCTCTGTGTCAAGCTCTCTGTGTCAAGCTCTCTGTCAAGCTCTCTGTGTCAAGCTCTCTGTGTCAAGCTCTCTGTGTCAAGCTCTCTGTGTCAAGCTCTCAGTGTCAAGCTCTCTGTCAAGCTCTGTGTGTCAAGCTCTGTGTGTGTGAAGCTCTGTGTGTCAAGCTCTCTGTGTCAAGCTCTCTGTCAAGCTCTCTGTGTCAAGCTCTCTGTGTCAAGCTCTCTGTGTCAAGCTCTCTGTGTCAAGCTCTCTGTGTCAAGCTCTCTGTGTCAAGCTCTCAGTGTCAAGCTCTCTGTGTCAAGCTCTCTGTGTCAAGCTCTCTGTGTCAAGCTCTCTGTGTCAAGCTCTCTGTGTCAAGCTCTCTGTGTCAAGCTCTCTGTGTCAAGCTCTCTGTGTCAAGCTCTCAGTGTCAAGCTCTCTGTGTCAAACTCTCTGTGTCAAGCTCTCTGTCAAGCTCTCTGTGTCAAGCTCTCTGTGTCAAGCTCTCTGTGTCAAGCTCTCAGTGTCAAGCTCTCTGTGTCAAGCTCTCTGTGTCAAGCTCTCTGTGTCAAGCTCTCTGTCAAGCTCTCTGTGTCAAGCTCTCTGTGTCAAGCTCTCTGTGTCAAGCTCTCAGTGTCAAGCTCTCTGTGTCAAGCTCTCTGTGTCAAGCTCTCTGTGTCAAGCTCTCTGTGTCAAGCTCTCAGTGTCAAGCTCTCTGTGTCAAGCTCTCTGTGTCAAGCTCTCTGTGTCAAGCTCTCTGTCAAGCTCTCTGTGTCAAGCTCTCTGTGTCAAGCTCTCTGTGTCAAGCTCTCAGTGTCAAGCTCTCTGTGTCAAGCTCTCTGTGTCAAGCTCTCTGTGTCAAGCTCTCTGTGTCAAGCTCTCTGTGTCAAGCTCTCTGTGTCAAGCTCTCTGTGTCAAGCTCTCTGTGTCAAGCTCTCTGTGTCAAGCTCTCAGTGTCAAGCTCTCTGTGTCAAGCTCTCTGTGTCAAGCTCTCTGTGTCAAGCTCTCAGTGTCAAGCTCTCTGTGTCAAGCTCTCTGTGTCAAGCTCTCTGTGTCAAGCTCTCTGTGTCAAGCTCTCTGTGTCAAGCTCTCTGTGTCAAGCTCTCTGTGTCAAGCTCTCTGTGTCAAGCTCTCTGTGTCAAGCTCTCTGTGTCAAGCTCTCAGTGTCAAGCTCTCTGTGTCAAGCTCTCTGTGTCAAGCTCTCTGTGTCAAGCTCTCAGTGTCAAGCTCTCTGTGTCAAGCTCTCTGTGTCAAGCTCTCTGTGTCAAGCTCTCTGTGTCAAGCTCTCAGTGTCAAGCTCTCTGTGTCAAGCTCTTTACTGATCTTTCACGCTACTTAATGACCGTTCCGAGAGGAGGTCATCAGATCTAGTGGGAGGACAACTCCACTTCCTTGGATCAAGAGCACTTCAACAAAATGTAATAAACAAAAAAAGGGACAAAAAATCATACAAATCTTGTTGTGTGAGTTGATTTTTTTTTATTTTAAACCAAAAAAGCTAAAACACAATTCAGACAGACATTCTACGTAATTTATATATATATATATATATATATATATATATATATATATATATATATATATATATATATATATATATATATATATATATATATATATATAACACACAATTCACTTAATTCTGATTATGGAAGAAAGAATTTAAGGATTTGTACATTTCTCAGCAGAGAAAAAATTATTCTTGTTAAAGCTGGCCAAGAAAGCTGAGCTTGTTAGGTTAAGCTGGACGACAGGATCGTGGGGACAGTCACCGTGTTGTCACGGTAGAGGCCACCATGTTGTCACGGTGTGTTTGCCGGGTGGGGGTGGAAACCTGGGGTTAGGGGTGTTGGGGGTATTGTGTGGGGAATTGTTTTGTGTACGGCAGTGTACAGTGTTTTGTTCTTCACTATATTGTTGACCTATTGTGTATGATAGTTACACAGTGGGAAGACCACAGTGTGCTTCTACACTATTCTGTATGATAGTTACACAGTGGGAAGACCACAGTGTGCTGCTACACTATTCTGTATGATAGTTACACAGTGGGAAGACCACAGTGTGCTGCTACACTATTCTGTATGATAGTTACACAGTGGGAAGACCACAGTGTGCTTCTACACAATTCTGTATGATAGTTACACAGTGGGAAGACCACAGTGTGCTGCTACACTATTCTGTATGATAGTTACACAGTGGGAAGACCACAGTGTGCTGCTACACTATTCTGTATGATAGTTACACAGTGGGAAGACCACAGTGTGCTTCTACACTATTCTGTATGATAGTTACACAGTGGGAAGACCACAGTGTGCTGCTACACTATTCTGTATGATAGTTACACAGTGGGAAGACCACAGTGTGCTGCTACACTATTCTGTATGATAGTTACACAGTGGGAAGACCACAGTGTGCTGCTACACTATTCTGTATGATAGTTACACAGTGGGAAGACCACAGTGTGCTGCTACACTATTCTGTATGATAGTTACACAGTGGGAAGACCACAGTGTGCTTCTACACTATTCTGTATGATAGTTACACAGTGGGAAGACCACAGTGTGCTTCTACACTATTCTGTATGATAGTTACACAGTGGGAAGACCACAGTGTGCTGCTACACTATTCTGTATGATAGTTACACAGTGGGAAGACCACAGTGTGCTTCTACACTATTCTGTATGATAGTTACACAGTGGGAAGACCACAGTGTGCTGCTACACTATTCTGTATGATAGTTACACAGTGGGAAGACCACAGTGTGCTGCTACACTATTCTGTATGATAGTTACACAGTGGGAAGACCACAGTGTGCTGCTACACTATTCTGTATGACAGTTACACAATGGGAAGACCACAGTGTGCTGCTACACTATTCTGTATGATAGTTACACAGTGGGAAGACCACAGTGTGCTTCTACACTATTCTGTATGATAGTTACACAGTGGGAAGACCACAGTGTGCTGCTACACTATTCTGTATGATAGTTACACAGTGGGAAGACCACAGTGTGCTGCTACACTATTCTGTATGATAGTTACACAGTGGGAAGACCACAGTGTGCTGCTACACTATTCTGTATGATAGTTACACAGTGGGAAGACCACAGTGTGCTGCTACACTATTCTGTATGATAGTTACACAGTGGGAAGACCACAGTGTGCTGCTACACTATTCTGAATGATAGTTACACAGTGGGAAGAGCACAGTGTGCTGCTACACTATTCTGTATGATAGTTACACAGTGGGAAGACCACAGTGTACTTCTACACTATTCTGTATGACAGTTACACAGTGGGAAGACCACAGTGTGCTGCTACACTATTCTGTATGATAGTTACACAGTGGGAAGACCACAGTGTACTTCTACACTATTCTATATGACAGTTACACAGTGGGAAGACCACAGTGTGCTGCTACACTATTCTGTATGATAGTTACACAGTGGGAAGACCACAGTGTGCTTCTACACTATTCTGTATGATAGTTACACAGTGGGAAGACCACAGTGTTCTTCTACACTATTCTGTATGATAGTTACACAGTGGGAAGACCACAGTGTGCTTCTACACTATTCTGTATGATAGTTACACAATGGGAAGACCACAGTGTTCTTCTACACTATTCTGTATGATAGTTACACAGTGGGAAGACCACAGTGTTCTTCTACACTATTCTGTATGATAGTTACACAGTGGGAAGACCACAGTGTGCTGCTACACTATTCTGTATGATAGTTACACAGTGGGAAGACCACAGTGTGCTGCTACACTATTCTGTATGATAGTTACACAGTGGGAAGACCACAGTGTGCTGCTACACTATTCTGTATGATAGTTACACAGTGGGAAGACCACAGTGTGCTGCTACACTATTCTGTATGATAGTTACACAGTGGGAAGACCACAGTGTACTTCTACACTATTCTGTATGACAGTTACACAGTGGGAAGACCACAGTGTGCTGCTACACTATTCTGTATGATAGTTACACAGTGGGAAGACCACAGTGTTCTTCTACACTATTCTGTATGATAGTTACACAGTGGGAAGACCACAGTGTTCTTCTACACTATTCTGTATGATAGTTACACAGTGGGAAGACCACAGTGTGCTGCTACACTATTCTGTATGATAGTTACACAGTGGGAAGACCACAGTGTGCTGCTACACTATTCTGTATGATAGTTACACAGTGGGAAGACCACAGTGTGCTGCTACACTATTCTGTATGATAGTTACACAGTGGGAAGACCACAGTGTGCTGCTACACTATTCTGTATGATAGTTACACAGTGGGAAGACCACAGTGTGCTTCTACACTATTCTGTATGATAGTTACACAGTGGGAAGACCACAGTGTGCTTCTACACTATTCTGTATGATAGTTACACAGTGGTAAGACCACAGTGTACTTCTACACTATTCTTTGTGATACTTACACAGTGGGAAGACCATAGTGTACTTCTACACTATTCTGTATGATAGTTACACAGTGGGAAGACCATAGTGTACTTCTACACTATTCTGTATGATAGTTACACAGTGGGAAGACCATAGTGTACTTCTACACTATTCTGTGTGATAGTTACACAGTGGGAAGACCACAGTGTGCTGCTACACTATTCTGTATGATAGTTACACAGTGGGAAGAGCACAGTGTGCTGCTACACTATTCTGTATGATAGTTACACAGTGGGAAGACCACAGTGTGCTGCTACACTATTCTGTATGATAGTTACACAGTGGGAAGACCACAGTGTGCTTCTACACTATTCTGTATGATAGTTACACAGTGGGAAGACCACAGTGTGCTGCTACACTATTCTGTATGATAGTTACACAGTGGGAAGACCACAGTGTGCTTCTACACTATTCTGTATGATAGTTACACAGTGGGAAGACCACAGTGTACTTCAACACTATTCTGTATGACAGTTACACAGTGGGAAGACCACAGTGTACTTCTACACTATTCTGTATGATAGTTACACAGTGGGAAGACCACAGTGTGCTTCTACACTATTCTGTATGATAGTTACACAGTGGGAAGACCACAGTGTGCTGCTACACTATTCTGTGTGATAGTTACACAGTGGGAAGAGCACAGTGTGCTGCTACACTATTCTGTGTGATAGTTACACAGTGGGAAGAGCACAGTGTGCTTCTACACTATTCTGTATGATAGTTACACAGTGGGAAGAGCACAGTGTGCTGCTACACTATTCTGTGTGATAGTTACACAGTGGGAACAAAAGCTACCTATGTTCCCCTGTCATATTCCATCACATGTGTCTCACACATCACGTGATATGTGTCATCCTGAGCTGAGAGACATCAGTAGTGTGATGAGGATATCATCAAGTATTCTACTTAAGGCTCATCAGCTACGACAGCTTCAAAGATTTCCTGTCAGCGGAGCTGGAGTTACTATCACTCTGGAATTACCATCTCTCAGGATTGTCTATCCACACATACAGTACATGTGGAATTTATGTATGTCTCTTCTCGATCTGAGTTGTGGGTGTAGGGACTAGTGTGTGTGTGGGGGCGGGTGATAATGTAAGGGTACCAAACCTCTCCACCACTCGCAAACAATACACAAGAATACACACAATTCACCACCCAGTTTCGGCACCGAGCCGGCATTGCATTGTGTATATTCTCGATGTATACATCCAAAAGTGTATATACACCCAGGGGTATATATTTTAGGTATTAAAGTATTATTTATTGGTGGTATAGAGGTGACATGCAGCCTTAATGACCCTCGTATAGTCCACAGACTTTGCACCTCAGAAATCAATCAAGGCTAGGCACTCAGGTTAAAATCAAGACACATGTGCTACGTAGGTATCTTTAATGACGATGATACCTACTGTTGCACATGTGTCTTAACTTCAATTCCTCGACTGCGTTAATTTTAAATTGACAAAAATTGAAATCGCGGGGAGAAACAGATTAGTGTTACAACCGAACTCAAGAGAAGCCAAAATGCAAAGCAGAAGGCACGGAAATAGGTACATTATACTTAATACTTGTAAGTAGGTACATGCCTGACTACTTGCAAGTAGGTACATAATACCTTACTACTTGCAAGTAGGTACATACCTCACTACCTGTAAGTAGGTTCATTATTCCTCACTACTTGTAACTAGGTACATACCTCACTACTTCTAAGTAGATACATTATTCCTAACTACTTGTAAGTAGGTACATACCTCACTACTTGTAAATAGGTACATTATTCCTCACTACTTGTAAATAGGTACATATCTCACTACTTGTAAGTAGGTACATTATTCCCCACTACTTGTAAGTAGGTACATACCTCACTACATGTAAATAGGTACATACCTCACTACCTGTAAGTAGGTACATTATTCCTCACTACTTGTGATTCCTTAAGATATTTCTCCTGATACATATGGCACAGTAATAACTTAGAGGCTTGGTAAAGAGCACACACGTTACTGAACACTGGCAACGTTTCGCTCTGTGAGACCACCACAGACCGAAACAGCCCTAATAAACGCTTGTTCTGCAAAGTGTCGTTCCGGGAGAGTCAACATGACAACACTTAGACTCACGGCCTCTAGTCTCAGTAACGTAAACAAATCACTTCACTTAACCTATACATGTATATATATATATATATATATATATATATATATATATATATATATATATATATATATATATATATATATATATATATATATATATAGATATATATATATATATATATATGTCGTGCCGAATAGGCAGAACTTGGGATCTTGGCTTAAATAGCAACGCTCATCTTGCCATATAGGACAAGTGAAAATTTGTGTATGCAATAATTTCGCCAAAATCATTCTGAACCTAACGAAAAAAATATATTTCACTGTGTTTGTTTAGTATTAAATTATTGTAAACAAATCTGAAATATATTTAGTTGGGTTAGGCTAAAATAAATTGTTCTTGTTATAATAAGGTCAGGTAAGTTTTCTAAGATTCTTTTGGTGCAAAAATAAAAATTTTTACATCAATATTAATGAAAAAAAATATATCTTTAAACGTATAAGAGAAAATTTCAGAAAGGACTTAATTTTAAATGAGTTCTTGCTAATTGACCAGTTTTACATATTCGGCACGACATATATATATTTATATATATACATATATATATATATATATATATATATATATATATATATATATATATATATATATATATATATATATATATATATATATATATATATATATATATAGTCTCCATCACTAATAAACATTTTATTTCTGGCATAGGTTCTAGTGCTGGAATTTTTAAGATTTTTAATTTCCAGAACTTAAATTTCCATATACCAATAAATTCCACAATTAAAAATCTCTCTTTAACACTAAGGTCAATGATATTTTCAAAATAGTCTCCTTAAATATATTTTTATATATTTCCAGCATCACTATATAACCCAAATACTATTATGAGTATTTAGGCCTATAAAAAATAGGATTATTCAAAAAAAAACACTTGAAGGCCGGGGTATTTTTCGACTAATTTTTTCCAGTCCCATAAAAAAGTCACTTTGGAGACAATGGAGCCAAAAAAAAGGTCAGGTTATCGATTTTTTCCAAAATTTTTAGGCTGGTAACACTGTTAATTTTTTTTTCTGGCTATACTTAAGATAATAATTTGTTGCATTGGTAAGTGTGAATAATATTGTTGGTATTGGTGTGATAAACTGGTGGGCGAAACGTAGCGGTTATAATTCTGATTTTTTTATATTTTACGATGCAAGTATTGTGAATGGTGATCTTTATGACCACTTGTTGTAAGGGTTATTATAGCGAGTTGTATCTGTGTGGCTTATGTATGATGTTTACTCTAAATACATACACACGTACACACACACACACACACACACACACACACATACACACTCACACTCACACTCACACACACACACACACACACACACAAACACACACACACACATACACACACACACACACACACATACACACACACAAACACACACACACACATACACACACACACACACACACACACACACACACACACACACAAAATGCAAGGAGGCAGAGGAGAGGTTTGTTCCCAAGGGAAACAGAAATAATGGGAAGAACAGAACGAGTCCTTGGTTCACCCAAAGGTGTAGGGAGGCGAAAACTAGGTGTACTAGAGAATGGAAAAGGTACAGAACACAGAGAACTCAGGAAAATAAAGAAATCAGCCGAAGAGCTAGAAACGAATATGCACAGATAAGAAGGGAGGCTCAGAGACAATATGAAAATGACATAGCATCAAAAGTAAAGACTGACCCGAAGCTGTTGTACAGCCACATCAGGAGGAAAACAACAGTCAAGGACCAGGTAATCAGACTGAGGAAGGGTGATGGGGAATTCACAAGAAACGACCGAGAGGTATGTCAGGAGCTCAACACAAGATTTAAAGAAGTATTTACAGTGGAAACCAGTAGGACTCCAGGAAATCAGAACAAGGGGGGCACACCAGCAAGTGCTGGATGAGGTACATATAACCAAGGAGGAAGTGAAGAAGCTGCTATGCGAACTTGACACCTCAAAGGCGGTGGGACCAGACAACATCTCTCCGTGGGTCCTTAAAGAGGGAGCAGAGACATTGTGTGTACCATTAACAAAGATCTTCAACACATCATTTGAAACTGTGCAACTCCCTGAGGTATGGAAGATGGCAAATGTAGTCCCAATTTTTAAAAAGGGAGACAGACATGAGGCACTAAACTACAGACCTGTATCACTAACGTGTATATTATGCAAGGTCATGGAGAAGATCATCAGGAGGAGAGTGGTGGGGCACCTGGAAAGAAACAAGTGTATAATTGACAACCAGCATGGTTTCAGGGAGGGAAAATCCTGTGTCACAAACCTACTAGAGTTTTATGACAAGGTGACAGAAGTAAGACAAGAGAGAGAGGGGTGGATCGACTGCATTTTTTTGGACTGCAAGAAGGCCTTCGACACAGTTCCTCACAAGAGGTTACTGCAAAAGCTAGAGGATCAGGCACACATAACAGGAAAGGCACTGCAATGGATCAGAGAATACCTGACAGGGAGGCAACAACGAGTCATGGTACGTGACGAGTTGTCAGAGTGGGCGCCTGTGACAAGCGGGGTTCCACAGGGGTCAGTCCTAGGACCTGTGCTGTTCTTGGTATATGTGAATGACATAACGGAAGGGATAGACTCAGAAGTGTCCTTGTTTGCGGACGATGTGAAGTTAATGAGAAGAATCAAATCGGATGAGGATCAGGCAGGACTACAAAGAGACCTGGACAGGCTACAAGCCTGGTCCAGCAACTGGCTCCTTGAATTTAACCCTGCCAAATGCAAAGTCATGAAGATTGGGGAAGGGCAAAGAAGACCGCAGACACAATATAGTTTAGATGGCCAAAGACTGCAAACCTCACTCAAGGAAAAAGATCTGGGGGTGAGTATAACACCGAGCATATCTCCTGAGGCACACATCAATCAGATAACTGCTGCAGCATACGGGCGCCTGGCAAACCTACGGATAGCGTTCCGATACCTCAGTAAGGATTCGTTTAAGACTCTGTATACCATTTACGCCAGGCCCATACTGGAGTATGCAGCACCAGTTTGGAATCCACACCTAGTCAAGCACGTCAAGAAATTAGAGAAAGTGCAAAGGTTTGCAACAAGACTAGTCCCAGAGATACGGGGATTGTCCTACGAAGAAAGGTTGAGGGAAATCGGCCTGACGACACTGGAGGACAGGAGGGTCAGGGGAGACATGATAACGACATATAAAATACTGCGCGGAATAGACAAGGTGGACAAAGACGCGATGTTCCAGAGATGGGACACAGACACAAGAGGTCACAATTGGAAGTTGAAGACTCAGATGAATCAAAGGGATGTTAGGAAGTATTTCTTCAGTCATAGAGTAGTCAGGCCGTGGAACAGCCTAGAAAGTGACGTAGTGGAGGCGGGAACCATACATAGTTTTAAGGCGAGGTATGATAGAGCTCATGGAGCAGGGAGAGAGAGGACCTAGTAGCAATCAGTGAAGAGGCGGGGCCAAGAGCTATGACTCGACCCCTGCAACCACAAATAGGTGAGTACAAATAAGTGAGTACACACACACACACACACACACACACACACACACACACACACACACACACACACACACACACACACACACACACACACACTAATACGATCAATACAGAATAATCTTGGTTAAAGTCAAACATCTGACTATAGGTAAAGTCTGTTCATCACACGTAATGGACGGAGGATCGAGCATTCACTACTCCTAGCACTCACACTGTGCTTTACACTCTACAAAATTTCCTTCACATTCCTCTTCCGCTACACAACTTTTCTCGCATTACAAGTAATACTGCTACGAGTTTTTTTTTTTCTCAAATTTCCCAGCGTTTCCCCCTTCCCTGATATACCTTTACACTGAGCGAAATGTTCCACTGATTGTTCTGCAAACCAAACCATACCCCGGCTGGGATTGAACTCGCGGTCAGAGAGTCTCAAAATTCCCGCCCGTCGTATGGTTTGTTTACAATCGTGTCATTACGATTTCGTGAGTCTTGTTTTGCAAATTATTCTTTTCTAAGGGTTGACAATATGGAACTCAAGGTGTTGATTTTGCTGCCTCACCACAGGAAGTGTTATGATTCAGTACACACACGAGGCTTGGTCTTAGACCGAGCAGCGGGGGGCGCTCACCCCCCGAAACCCTCTCCAGGTAAACACATTTCTACTCAACATGGTCAGAAACACATTCCCTCGAGATAAACACTGGGATGTATATCTCTCAGAGTAATTACACTGACAGTGTGCAGGTTACACAGTGTGCAGGTTACACAGTGTGCAGGTTACACTGTCAGTGTGCAGGTTGCACAGTGTGCAGGTTACACAGTGTGCAGGTTACACAGTGTGCAGGTTACACTGTCAGTGTGCAGGTTACACAGTGTGCAGGTTACACAGTGTGCAGGTTACACTGACAGTGTGCAGGTTACACAGTGTGCAGGTTACACTGTCAGTGTGCAGGTTGCACAGTGTGCAGGTTACACAGTGTGCAGGTTACACAGTGTGCAGGTTACACTGTCAGTGTGCAGGTTACACAGTGTGCAGGTTACAAAGTGTACAGGTTACACTGTCAGTGCGCAGGTTACACAGTGTGCGGGTTACACTGTCAGTGTGCAGGTTACACAGTGTGCAGGTTACACTGTCAGTGTGCAGGTTACACAGTGTGCAGGTTACACTGTCAGTGTGCAGGTTACACTGTCAGTGTGCAGGTTACACAGTGTGCAGGTTACACTGTCAGTGTGCAGGTTACACAGTGTGCAGGTTACACAGTGTGCAGGTTACACTGCCAGTGTGCAGGTTACACAGTGTGCAGGTTACACTGTCAGTGTGCAGGTTACACAGTGTGCAGGTTACACAGTGTGCAGGTTACACTGCCAGTGTGCAGGTTACACAGTGTGCAGGTTACAGTGTGCAGGTTACACTGTCAGTGTGCAGGTTACACTGTCAGTGTGCAGGTTACACAGTGTGCAGGTTACACTGTCAGTGTGCAGGTTACACTGTCAGTGTGCAGGTTACACAGTGTGCAGGTTACACTGTCAGTGTGCAGGTTACACAGTGTGCAGGTTACACTGTCAGTGTGCAGGTTACATGCACACAAGTACAACTCATCACAAATAAACTCTAAACACCAACAGAATATTCCATACAATGTACACAAAACATTGAGTTACATTGAGATATACGAACGAATGAACTACAAAGTAAATATTACTTACCTTACGAGGGATACCCAGCACTTCTAATGATCCCTTATGTAGACGATAGATTTTAAACTAAATAAAGTGAACTTTAGTGGTTTTAAAGATGTCTGATACACTAAAGTTAGTTCCTGTATCTCTCTCTCTCTCTCTCTCTCTCCTGGCCTTTCTAATGTTGGCTCACATCAAAGTTTTTATCGTAGCTTTAATTATACGACCCCCCTTCCCTCCCCTAGCCTGTCAGCAGAAATTTAGAAGACTGGAACAAGTTCTGTATAGCGTCATGAAGGTAATGTCTTGGAAATTTTAGGAGTGTTAGAGTTTTCTTGCATCTTCTTTTGACAGTGGTGTCTTGTAATGTTTGCGTCGTCACAGTTAACTGTCGTAGTCAGTTTTGTACATGTTTAGCGTAAAATAACGCTGTACAAGCGTTGCTTTACTCTACGGAATCTTGCTAAGGCTATATAAATCGCTGATCCGTTGAATTAAACCATGAGAGTTTCTCCCGAAGAGTCCAGTTTTATTAGTTTAATGGGAATTTCAGATTTGTTTTCTGTTTCTGAGTCTACAAATTCCTCTGGCTTGTCTTCATCATCTTCTTCTTCCTCTACTTCCTCCACTGCCTCTTCCTCTCTCTTCAACCACTTCTCATCCGCTTTTTCCTCTTCGCTATCCACCGTATCCTCGGCGTCGATATCCTCTCCAGGATTATATATTATTTCGCTCTTGTCCATTTTCCTCTTTCTTCGGACAGTGAGGTCCATTGGTTGGTCATGTGCTGCAGACGGAGTGCTGCTGGTGACTGAAGGAGACGCTGCTGGAGACGTACATGACTGGTGAATCATAGGTCCTCTGGTGGAGGTTGGAGTCTCTATGGGACTCACACTCTGCCTCTGGACCTGAAGAACGGCGTCCAGGAACCTCTTCTTCGTTACCGTTTCGTCCTTCGTCAGGCGATGCGGTGGTCTTGAACTTGTGGCTTCCGAGGTGCCAAAGACCGAGCTCTTGAAGCCATCAATAGCAGGAACAGAGCTGCTGAAGGAAGGGTAAAACTTGGCCAGTGGAGGGAAAGGCAACATTGAGGGCCACAATGGAGGGTAAGGAGGGAACGGAAAAATATTATTGTTAAGAGAGCTGTATAGTAGGTCGGCGCTTGGAGGCGCTCTCACTGAAGGAGTAATTGGGGAATGATCCCGCGTATATAAGGAGGCATGACTGTTGACAGCCTTTAAGAAGGATAATCTTTCCTCCTCTGACATTATAATTCCAGCGGACTTTCTGTCTGTGTACTTAGGTGGTGATTCACGTCGAGATTTATCCAAATCTTCGCGACTCGGTAAAGACACTTTAGTCTGTTCGTATTCAATCTTGAGAGGCTCGTCGTTAACTGTTGATACCACCTCCTGTTCGCTTCTGTCAACTCCCTTTGCCATGCACGGAGAATGTTGAGTTCGATGTTCATTTTTAATGTCGATTGTCATCTGGTCCTT
>NC_091385.1:902500-957500 GCF_038502225.1 Cherax quadricarinatus | reverse complement strand
TCTGCCTGGTCTTCGATCGAGTGTATTCTTCTCATCAACTTCACGTCATCTGCAAACAGGGACACCTCAGAGTCTATTCCTTCCGTCATGTCGTTCACAAATACCAGAAACAGCACTGGTCCTAGGACTGACCCCTGCGGGACCCCGCTGGTCACAGGTGCCCACTCTGACACCTCGCCACGTACCATGACTCGCTGCTGTCTTCCTGACAAGTATTCCCTGATCCATTGTAGTGCCTTCCCTGTTATCCCTGCTTGGTCCTCCAGTTTTTGCACCAATCTCTTGTGTGGAACTGTGTCAAACGCCTTCTTGCAGTCCAAGAAAATGCAATCCACCCACCCCTCTCTCTCTTGTCTTACTGCTGTCACCATGTCATAGAACTCCAGTAGGTTTGTGACACAGGATTTCCCGTCCCTGAAACCATGCTGGCTGCTGTTGATGAGATCATTCCTTTCTAGGTGTTCCACCACTCTTCTCCTGATAATCTTCTCCATGATTTTGCATACTATACATGTCAGTGACACTGGTCTGTAGTTTAATGCTTCATGTCTGTCTCCTTTTTTAAAGATTGGGACTACATTTGCTGTCTTCCATGCCTCAGGCAATCTCCCTGTTTCGATAGATGTATTGAATATTGTTGTTAGGGGTACACATAGCGCCTCTGCTCCCTCTCTCAATACCCATGGGGAGATGTTATCTGGCCCCATTGCCTTTGAGGTATCTAGCTCACTCAGAAGCCTCTTCACTTCTTCCTCGGTTGTGTGCACTGTGTCCAGCACTTGGTGGTGTGCCCCACCTCTCCGTCTTTCTGGAGTCCCTTCTGTCTCCTCTGTGAACACTTCTTTGAATCTCTTGTTGAGTTCTTCACATACTTCCCGGTCATTTCCTGTTGTCTCTCCTCCTTCCTTCCTTAGCCTGATTACCTGGTCCTTGACTGTTGTTTTCCTCCTGATGTGGCTGTACAACAGTTTCGGGTCAGATTTGGCTTTCGCTGCTATGTCATTTTCATATTGTCTTTGGGCCTCCCTTCTTATCTGTGCATATTCATTTCTGGCTCTACGACTGTTCTCCTTATTCTCCTGGGTCCTTTGCCTTCTATATTTCTTCCATTCCCTAGCACACTTGGTTTTTGCCTCCCTGCACCTTTGGGTAAACCATGGGCTCATCCTGGCTTTTTCATTACTCCTGTTACCCTTGGGTACAAACCTCTCCTCAGCCTCCTTGCATTTTATTGCTACATATTCCATCATCTCATTAACTGGTTTCCCTGCCAGTTCTCTGTCCCACTGAACCCCGTTCAGGTAGTTCCTCATTCCTGTGTAGTCCCCTTTCTTGTAGTTTGGCTTCATTCGTCCTGGCCTTCCTGCTTCTCCCTCCACTTGTAGCTCTACTGTGTATTCGAAGCTTACAACCACATGGTCACTGGCCCCAAGGGGTCTTTCATATGTGATGTCCTCGATATCTGCACTACTGAAGGTGAATACTAAGTCCAGCCTTGCTGGTTCATCCTCTCCTCTCTCTCTTGTAGTGTCCCTTACGTGTTGGTACATGAAGTTCTCCAGTACCACCTCCATCATCTTAGCCCTCCAAGTATCTTGGCCCCCATGTGGGTCCAAGTTCTCCCAATCTATCTCCTTGTGGTTAAAGTCACCCATGATCAGGAGCTTTGCCCTGCATGCATGAGCTCTTCTGGCCACTCTAGCCAGTGTGTGTGTGTGTGTGTGTGTGTGTTAGTGTGTGTGTGTGTGTGTGTGTGTGTGTGTGTGTGTGTGTGTGTGTGTGTGTGTGTGTTAGTGTGTGTGTGTGTGTGTGTGTGTGTGTGTGTGTGTGTGTGTGTGTGTGTGTGTGTGTGTGTTAGTGTGTGTGTGTGTGTGTGTGTGTTACTGTGTGTGTGTGTGTGTGTGTGTGTGTGTGTGTGTGTGTGTGTGTGTTAGTGTGTGTGTGTGTGTGTGTGTGTGTGTGTGTGTGTGTGTGTGTGTGTGTGTGTGTGTGTGTGTTAGTGTGTGTGTGTGTGTGTGTGTGTGTGTGTGTGTGTGTGTGTGTGTTGTGTGTGTGTGTGTGTGTGTGTGTGTGTGTTAGTGTGTGTGTGTGTGTGTGTGTGTGTGTGTGTGTGTGTGTGTGTGTGTGTGTGTGTGTGTGTGTGTGTGTGTGTGTGTGTGTGTTGTGTATTCCATCTTTTAGATAATCAAGTAAGATTGGTGGTGTAAATTTCACGTTACGAAGGAAAACAAAAGATTATCATAAAAATAATGAGCTTTGATCCGAGGAAAGGGAAGGTAGCTTCAATTCCTTGAGCTAAGATATTTCCACCAGATTTTACTGGGATGAGACTTACTGCATTGAGCTGAGAGGCCGAGCTGAGAGAAGAGAGAGAGTTCTGGAGATGATGTGGACCATGGAGGTCCTGCGGTCCGTGAAGGTCCTGTGGTCCATGTAGAGGGGGCGGGGCTCTCACTGGTCCCTCCCGGACCATGGCTTCCCGAAGATGGGCAGAGACGAAGGGCAATGACCCATCCTGTAGTGTGGGTGTGATGGGAGCGCGGATGGCAGAGGTCTGACCATTGTAAGCGGCCTGCTCCTGCAGCAGGCAGTGAATCTTGAACCAGTTAGACCGTCGTCCGTACCTGTAGGAGAGAGACCGTACCTGCGTAAGTGCGAGAGGCTGTACCTGTGTGAGAGAGAGAGGCTGTACCTGTGTGTGAGAGAGAGAGACTGTACCTGTGTGTGAGAGAGAGACACTGTACCTGTGTGTGAGAGAGAGACTGTACCTGTGTGTGAGAGAGAGAGACTGTACCTGTGTGTGAGAGAGAGAGACTGTACCTGTGTGTGAGAGAGAGACTGTACCTGTGTGTGAGAGAGAGACTGTACCTGTGTGTGAGAGAGAGAGACTGTACCTGTGTGTGAGAGAGAGACTGTACCTGTGTGTGAGAGAGAGGCTGTACCTGTGTGTGAGAGACTGTACCTGTGTGTAAGAGAGAGAGAGACTGTACCTGTGTGTGAGAGAGAGAGACTGTACCTGTGTGTGAGAGAGAGACTGTACCTGTGTGAGAGAGAGAGACTGTACCTGTGTGTGAGAGAGAGGCTGTACCTGTGTGAGAGCAAAAGGTCGTACATGTGTGAGAGATTGTACCCATGTGAGAAGTCGTGCCTGTGTAAGAGAGAAAGAGTGTACCCATGTGAGAGGTCGTATTGTGTGAGAGAGAGATTTTACCCATGTGAGAGGTCGTACCTGTGTGAGAAAGAGGTCGTATCCATGAAAGAGACGTCGTACCTTGTGAGAGGTACAACTAGTACAAAGCAAAACTATGAGTGAGTCAAAAACTGGACAGCCATTAGCAAACTGTGGTTCGAGTCTCCACCACTCTGCTGACTGGCCCACATGGGTTTAGCTCTTCAAGATACACAAAACCTGGTGACTCTCTCCCATACCGACATCAGCACGAGGTGACTCTTCTTGTTGGAGTTATTCTTAGAAATTTTAAAACTTTCATAAGGGACCAGAGGTAACCAGGTTTGATCTGAGGAAGTGGAGGATATATATATATAATTCCTTGGACAAAAGGTTTTAAGAAGCATCAAGGAACATCTCTTGAAAAATTTCACCCTACCTTCCTTCCCTCCCTCTCTCCCTCCCTCCCTGTCTCTCTCCCTCCCTTCCTCTCACTTTTCCTGTCTCTTGGGTGACAAATTTACCAAAAAAATATGGCTGGAAATAAATATATACAGAGCAAACCTTTGCTAGCACACGATATCTCACTCTATATAGAGCTTTATCAGATCAATAACTTGATAAACCTCTACACAGAGTGATAAGTTCCCTGCCTGTCTGTCCACGTCTATCTCTTAGTATGTCCCTCTCACTATCTCTCCCCGTGTCCCTCTCACCTGCTGCCTGTCTTAGACATGCCCACCATCAGACACTTGCGCAGTCTGCAGGCCTTGCACGATGTCCTGTTCTGCTTGTTGATCACACACTGCCCGCCGTTCTTGCACTCGTGTACCTGCGACAGGTTGTTGTACGTTCGCCCGAAGAACGACTGCGGAGAGAAGAATTGTGGTTAGTGTTGTGGTTGATAAAGGTAACGATGGTTAACAACTTGGTTAAATTGACAGCATTGGCAGAGTTCTCTTTTATTCTGCGTAACCTAGGCAGCATTATGTGCTGCCCCAGTTATGCAGAATCTGAACCCTAAGATGTACTGATGTCAGCATTGTGGCTCCATCGAACTGGGATCTCACGGCAGCCCTGGTAACAATGTGGCAGCCCTGGTAACAATGTGGCAGCCCTGGTAACAATGTGGCAGCCCTGGTAACAATGTGGCAGCCCTGGTAACAATGTGGCAGCCCTGGTAACAATGTGGCAGCCCTGGTAACAATGTGGCAGCCCTGGTAACAATGTGGCAGCCCTGGTAACAATGTGGCAGCCCTGGTAACAATGTGGCAGCCCTGGTAACAATGTGGCAGCCCTGGTAACAATGTGGCAGCCCTGGTAACAATGTGGCAGCCCTGGTAACAATGTGGCAGCCCTGGTAACAATGTGGCAGCCCTGGTAACAATGTGGCAGCCCTGGTAACAATGTGGCAGCCCTGGTAACAATGTGGCAGCCCTGGTAACAATGTGGCAGACCTGGTAACAATATGGCAGCCCTGGCAACAAGGCGGCAGCCCTGGTAACAAGGTGGCATCCCTGGTAACAATGTGGCAGCCCTGGTAACAATGTGGCAGCCCTGGTAACAATGTGGCAGCCCTGGTAACAATGTGGCAGCCCTGGTAACAATGTGGCAGCCCTGGTAACAATGTGGCAGCCCTGGTAACAATGTGGCAGCCCTGGTAACAATGTGGCAGCCCTGGTAGCAATGTGGCAGCCCTGGTAACAATGTGGCAGCCCTGGTAACAATGTGGCAGCCCTGGTAACAATGTGGCAGCCCTGGTAACAATGTGGCAGCCCTGGTAACAATGTGGCATCCCTGGTAACAATGTGGCAGCCCTGGTAACAATGTGGCAGCCCTGATAACAATGTGGCAGCCCTGGTAACAAGGTGGCATCCCTGGCAACAAGACGGCAGCCCTGGTAACAAGGTGGCATCCCTGGCAACAAGACGGCATCCCTGGTAACAAGGTGGCATCGGTGGCAACAAGACGGCCGCCCTGGTAACAAGGTGGCATCCCTGGCAACAAGACGGCAGCCCTGCCAACAAGGTGGCATCCCTGGCAACAAGACGGCATCCCTGGTAACAAGGTGGCATCCCTGGCAACAAGACGGCATCCCTGGTAACAAGGTGGCATCCCTGGCAACAAGACGGCAGCTCTGGTAACAAGGTGGCATCCCTGGCAACAAGACGGCAGCCCTGGTAACAAGGTGGCATCCCTGGCAACAAGACGGCAGCTCTGGTAACAAGGTGGCATCCCTGGCAACAAGACGGCATCTCTGGTAACAAGGTGGCATCCCTGGCAACAAGACGGCAGCTCTGGTAACAAGGTGGCATCCCTGGCAACAAGACGGCATCCCTGGTAACAAGGTGGCATCCCTGGCAACAAGACGGCAGCTCTGGTAACAAGGTGGCATCCCTGGCAACAAGACGGCATCCCTGGTAACAAGGTGGCATCCCTGGCAACAAGACGGCAGCTCTGGCAACAAGGTGGCATCCCTGGCAACAAGACGGCATCCCTGGTAACAAGGTGGCATCCCTGGCAACAAGACGGCAGCTCTGGTAACAAGGTGGCATCCCTGGCAACAAGACGGCAGCTCTGGTAACAAGGTGGCATCCCTGGCAACAAGACGGCAGCTCTGGTAACAAGGTGGCATCCCTGGCAACAAGACGGCAGCTCTGGTAACAAGGTGGCATCCCTGGCAACAAGACGGCATCCCTGGTAACAAGGTGGCATCCCTGGCAACAAGACGGCAGCTCTGGCAACAAGGTGGCATCCCTGGCAACAAGACGGCATCCCTGGTAACAAGGTGGCATCCCTGGCAACAAGACGGCAGCTCTGGTAACAAGGTGGCATCCCTGGCAACAAGACGGCAGCTCTGGTAACAAGGTGGCATCCCTGGCAACAAGACGGCAGCTCTGGTAACAAGGTGGCATCCCTGGCAACAAGACGGCAGCTCTGGTAACAAAGTGGCATCCCTGGCAACAAGGCGGCAGCTCTGGTAACAAGGTGGCATCCCTGGCAACAAGACGGCAGCTCTGGTAACAAGGTGGCATCCCTGGCAACAAGACGGCAGCTCTGGTAACAAGGTGGCATCCCTGGCAACAAGACGGCAGCTCTGGTAACAAGGTGGCATCCCTGGCAACAAGACGGCATCTCTGGTAACAAGGTGGCATCCCTGGCAACAAGACGGCATCCCTGGTAACAAGGTGGCATCCCTGGCAACAAGACGGCAGCTCTGGCAACAAGGTGGCATCCCTGGCAACAAGACGGCAGCTCTGGTAACAAGGTGGCATCCCTGGCAACAAGACGGCAGCTCTGGTAACAAGGTGGCATCCCTGGCAACAAGACGGCAGCTCTGGTAACAAGGTGGCATCCCTGGCAACAAGACGGCAGCTCTGGTAACAAGGTGGCATCCCTGGCAACAAGACGGCAGCTCTGGTAACAAGGTGGCATCCCTGGCAACAAGACGGCAGCTCTGGTAACAAGGTGGCATCCCTGGCAACAAGACGGCAGCTCTGGTAACAAGGTGGCATCCCTGGCAACAAGACGGCAGCTCTGGTAACAAGGTGGCATCCCTGGCAACAAGACGGCAGCTCTGGTAACAAGGTGGCATCCCTGGCAACAAAGTGGCAGAGGAACCTGCCAACATAAATCTTATGTTCCTTCAATCTTTCTTAGGGTACAGAGAGACGCGCTGAAAAAGTTGGGCACAACAGCCCAAGAGACATACCCAGCTACGTAAAAATTACCGAAACTTGTGAGTTCTCGTAATACATCCAGCCATTTAGTTCGTAACTACCTCAAACATTCTCCACTTTATTTACTACAAGTACACGTACAAGGTACACAAGTACATGTACAAGGTATACAAGTACATGTACAAGGTATACAAGTACATGTACAAGGTATACAAGTACATGTACAAGGTATACAAGTACATGTACAAGGTATACAAGTACATGTACAAGGTATACAAGTACATGTACAAGGTATACAAGTACGTGTACAAGGATTACAAGTACACGTACAAGGTATACAAGTACATGTACAAGGTATACAAGTACATGTACAAGGTATACAAGTACATATACAAGGTACACAAGTACAGGTACAAGGTATACAAGTACACGTACAAGGTATACAAGTACATGTACAAGGTATACAAGTACATGTACAAGGTATACAAGTACATGTACAAGGTATACAAGTACATGTACAAGGTATACAAGTACATGTACAAGGTATACAAGTACACGTACAAGGTATACAGACCATAGCTGACATCAGTGACATACTACTATATAGAAAGCCCCTTGTTATACAGAGCATTTCGGGCGAATTAGGTCTTGTCCTCAGGATGCGACCCACACCAGTCGACTAAAGCCCAGGTACCTATTTTACTGCTCGGTGAATAGGGACAGCAGGTATCTTAAGGAAACCTGCTGTCCTAATGTTTCCAGCCGTACCGGGAATCGACCCCTAAATCGACACTAAAATATACCCAGAGGACCTGACGTCGCCAATCAGATTATAAGGAGTGTCTGGAGTAGATCAGGTTAGTGTGAGGGAGAAGACAGTGTGATCCCGTTGACAGATTATTTTCTCTTTTAAAGTCTCGTTTACTGTGTGTGTGGTATAGATAAGAGAGAATGAGTGGGTGACGCCAGGCTCACACCCTTCTTATACCCCTTGTGGGTGACGCAAGGCTTACACCCTTCTTATCTCCCTTGTGGGTGACGCAAGGCTCACACCCTTCTTATCTCCCTTGTGGGTGACGCCAGGCTCACACCCTTCTTATACCCCTTGTGGGTGACGCAAGGCTTACACCCTTCTTATACCCCTTGTGGGTGACGCCAGGCTCACAACCTTCTTATCTCCCTTGTGGGTGACGCCAGGCTCACACCCTTCTTATACCCCTTGTGGGTGACGCCAGGCTCACAACCTTCTTATACCCCTTGTGGGTGACGCAAGGCTTACACCCTTCTTATGTCCCTTGTGGGTGACGCCAGGCTCACGCCCTTCTTATATCCCTTGTGGGTGACGCCAGGCTCACACCCTTCTTATACCCCTTGTGGGTGACGCCAGGCTCACAACCTTCTTATACCCCTTGTGGGTGACGCAAGGCTTACACCCTTCTTATGTCCCTTGTGGGTGACGCAAGGCTCACACCCTTCTTATCTCCCTTGTGGGTGACGCCAGGCTCACACCCTTCTTATACCCCTTGTGGGTGACGCAAGGCTTACACCCTTCTTATCTCCCTTGTGGGTGACGCAAGGCTTACACCCTTCTTATACCTCTTGTGGGTGACGCAAGGCTTACACCCTTCTTATATCCCTTGTGGGTGACGCCAGGCTCACACCCTTCTTATACCCCTTGTGGGTGACGCAAGGCTCACACCCTTCTTATATCCCTTGTGGGTGACGCCAGGCTCACACCCTTCTTATACCCCTTGTGGGTGACGCAAGGCTTACACCCTTCTTATATCCCTTGTGGGTGACGCAAGGCTTACACCCTTCTTATACCCCTTGTGGGTGACGCAAGGCTTACACCCTTCTTATTATAATTATTATTATTATTATTATTATTATTATTATTATTATTATTATTACTGTCATTATTATTATTATTATTATTATTATTATTATATTATTATTATTATTATTATTATTATTATTATTATTATTATTATTATTATTATTATTATTATTATTATTGCACTATTATCGTTATTATTATCATTTTTATCATCATTATTATTGTTCTTGTGGAGAGATAATATGTCTCGTCTAAAGTGGGAGTTGTCACAGTTGCTCTTTGCTGATGACACAGTTCTTCTGGGAGATTCTTAATTATGTACACTACGTGAGACCATAACATACCACAGCAGACAACATCAGAACCACAGTAGACCATAATACATAACATCAGACCACAGCAGACCATAACAGACCAAATCAGACCACAGTAGACCATAACAGATAACATCAGACCACAGCAGATCATAACAGACCACCTCAGACAACATCAGACCACAGCAAACCATAACAGATAACATCAGACCACAGTAGACCATAACAGACCACCTCAGACAACATCAGAACCATAGTAGACCATAATACATAACATCAGACCACAGTAGACCATAACAGACCACCTCAGACAACATCAGAACCACAGTAGACCATAACAGACCACCTCAGACAACATCAGAACCACAGTAGACCATAATACATAACATCAGACCACAGTAGACAATAACAGACCACCTCAGACAATAGTAGATCATAACAGATAACATCAGACCACAGCAGACCATAACAGACCACATCAGACCATAGTAGACCATAACAGATAACATCAGACCATAGTAGACCATAACAGATAACATCAGACCACAGTAGACCATAACAGACCACCTCAGACCATAGTAGACCATAACAGACCACCTCAGACCACAGTAGACAATAACAGACCACATCAAACCACAGTAGACCATAACAGATAACATCAGACCACAGTAGACCATAACAGACCACCTCAGACCATAGTAGACCATAACAGACCACCTCAGACCACAGTAGACCATAACAGACCACATCAGACCACAGTAGACCATAACAGACCACATCAGACCACAGTAGACCATAACAGATAACATCAGACCACAGTAGAAAATAACAGACCACATCAGACAATAGTAGACCATAACAGACCACCTCAGACCACAGTAGACCATAACAGACCACATCAGACAATAGTAGACCATAACAGACCACATCAGACCACAGTAGACCATAACAGACCACATCAGACCACAGTAGACCATAACAGACCACCTCAGACCACAGTAGACCATAACAGACCACATCAAACAATAGTAGACCATAACAGACCACATCAGACCACAGTAGACCATAACAGACCACATCAGACAATAGTAGACCATAACAGACCACATCAGACAATAGTAGACCATAACAGACCACATCAGACCACAGTAGACCATAACAGACCACATCAGACCACAGTAGACCATAACAGACCACATCAGACCACAGTAGACCATAACAGACCACAGTAGACCATAACAGACCACCTCAGACCATAGTAGACCATAACAGACCACATCAGACCACAGTAGACCATAACAGACCACCTCAGACCATAGTAGACCATAACAGATAACATCAGACCACAGCAGATCATAACAGACCACCTCAGACAACATCAGACCACAGTAGACCATAACAGACCACATCAGACCATAAATATATTAGGTCAAAACAAGCCATAGCAAAAACGCCACCACATTCATACATGTGATGGACTTCATATTTCAATTTTTAAGATAAAAAAATAAGAGCTAAACCCATATGAGTGGTAGAGGTTCAGGTAGAGAGCAAGAGTGGTAGAGGTTCAGGTAGAGAGCAAGAGTGGTAGAGGTTCAGGTAGAGAGCAAGAGTGGTAGAGGTTCAGGTAGAGAGCAAGAGTCATAAGCTTGAAGCGGCTCTCTCACACCTCCCAAGAGCTGACTTAAATATTTGTAAAAATGAACTGCCATATTGGAAGTGACAGAGACAAGACTACGAGGGGATTGGTGTGGGTAGTGTGGGTAGTGTGGGTAGTGTGGGTAGCGTGGGTAGCGTGGGTAGTGTGGGTAGCGTGGGTAGTGTGGGTAGTGTGGGTAGTGTGGGTAGTGTGGGTAGTGTGGGTAGCGTGGGTAGTGTGGGTAGTGTGGGTAGTGTGGGTAGTGTGGGTAGTGTGGGTAGTGTGAAAGGGAAAAGATAGGCATGAAGAAGCACATTTTATTGTCTGAAGATGATGCAGTGTGATTTTGTGAGTGTCTGACGTCACTTGTTGCAGGTCACCTGAAGTGTAGCAAGCTTTGTGCACGGTGGATCAAGCCTTCACCACACCTAGCACTGACACACACACACACACACACAGTGGATCAAGCCTTCACCACACCTAGCACTGACACACACACACACACACGGTGGATCAAGCCTTCACCACACCTAGCACTGACACACACACACACACACACGGTGGATCAAGCCTTCACCACACCTAGCACTGACACACACACACACACACGGTGGATCAAGCCTTCACCACACCTAGCACTGACACACACACACACACACAGTGGATCAAGCCTTCACCACACCTAGCACTGACACACACACACACGGTGGATCAAGCCTTCACCACACCTAGCACTGACACACACACACACACACACACACACACACACACGGTGGATCAAGCCTTCACCACACCTAGCACTGACACACACACACACACACACGGTGGATCAAGCCTTCACCACACCTAGCACTGACACACACACACACACACGGTGGATCAAGCCTTCACCACACCTAGCACTGACACACACACACACACACACGGTGGATCAAGCCTTCACCACACCTAGCACTGACACACACACACACACGGTGGATCAAGCCTTCACCACACCTAGCACTGACACACACACACACACGGTGGATCAAGCCTTCACCACACCTAGCACTGACACACACACACACACACGGTGGATCAAGCCTTCACCACACCTAGCACTGACACACACACACACACACGGTGGATCAAGCCTTCACCACACCTAGCACTGACACACACACACACACACGGTGGATCAAGCCTTCACCACACCTAGCACTGACACACACACACACACACGGTGGATCAAGCCTTCACCACACCTAGCACTGACACACACACACACACGGTGGATCAAGCCTTCACCACACCTAGCACTGACACACACACACACACACACGGTGGATCAAGCCTTCACCACACCTAGCACTGACACACACACACACACACACGGTGGATCAAGCCTTCACCACACCTAGCAGCACTGACACACACACACACACACACACACACGGTGGATCAAGCCTTCACCACACCTAGCACTGACACACACACACACACACACACACGGTGGATCAAGCCTTCACCACACCTAGCACTGACACACACACACACGGTGGATCAAGCCTTCACCACACCTAGCACTGACCCACATGGTTTTTCCACACCTCATAAATATAAATGTCACCCCAAGTGTTTATCTTATGTTTTGAAATTTGGTATTTTTAACTCACATTTTTAACCGAGTGTTGGACAGAGGTGAAAGGAAGATTTAAGAACCGAGATATGTTCCTGTGTGCGAAGTATCAACTATTCTCCAACTTAATATATAAATAATTTTATAATACAGCGGACCCCCGCTTAACGATCCCCTCCAAATGCGACCAATTATGTAAGTGTATTTATGTAAGTGCTTTTGTACATGTATGTTTGGGGGTTTGAAATGGACTAATCTACTTCACAATATTCCTTATGGGAAAAAATTCGGTCAGTACTGGCACCTGAACATACTACTGGAATGAAAAAAGTTCGTTAACCGGGGGTCCACTGTATTTCCAATATGATTTAAAAAAAGGTTAGGTAAGGTTAGGTTAGGTTAAGTCATGTTAGGTTGCAGTATCCCACCGAGGCAGTGTGGCCCAAAAAGAAAAACGAAAGTTTCTCTTTTAAAATTTAGTAATAGAGTATATACAGGAGAGGGGGTTACTAGCCCCTTGCTCCCGGCATTTTAGTCGCCTCTTACAACACGCATGACTTACGGAGGAAGAATTCTGTTTCACTTCCCCATGGAGATAAGAGGAAATAAACAAGAACAAGAACTAGCAAGAAAATAGAAGAAAACCCAAAGGTGTGTATATATATGCTTGTACATGTATGTGTAGTGTGACCTAAGTGTAAGTAGAAGTAGCAAGACGTACCTGAAATCTTGCATGTTTATGAGACAAAAATTGACACCAGCAATCCTACCATCACGTAAAACAATTACAGGTTTCCGTTTTACACTCACTTGGCAGGACGGTAGTACCTCCCTGGGTGGTTGATGTCTACCAACCTACTACCACAGGACGGTAGTACCTCCCTGGGTGGTTGATGTCTACCAACCTACTACCACAGGACGGTAGTACCTCCCTGGGTGGTTGTTGTCTATCAACCTACTACCACAGGACGGTAGTACCTCCCTGGGTGGTTGTTGTCTACCAACCTACTACCACAGGACGGTAGTACCTCCCTGGGTGGTTGTTGTCTACCAACCTACTACCACAGGATGGTAGTACCTCCCTGGGTGGTTGTTGTCTACCAACCTACTACCACAGGATGGTAGTACCTCCCTGGGTGGTTGTTGTCTACCAACCTACTACCACAGGACGGTAGTACCTCCCTGGGTGGTTGTTGTCTACCAACCTACTACCACAGGACGGTAGTACCTCCCTGGGTGGTTGATGTCTACCAACCTACTACCACAGGACGGTAGTACCTCCCTGGGTGGTTGTTATCTACCAGCCTACTACCACAGGACGGTAGTACCTCCCTGGATGGTTGTTATCTACCAGCCTACTACCACAGGATGGTAGTACCTCCCTGGGTGGTTATCTACCAGCCTACTACCACAGGACGGTAGTACCTCCCTGGGTGGTTATTGTCTACCAACCTACTACCACAGGATGGTAGTACCTCCCTGGGTGGTTGTTGTCTACCAACCTACTACCACAGGATGGTAGTACCTCCCTGGGTGGTTGTTGTCTACCAACCTACTACCACAGGACGGTAGTACCTCCCTGGGTGGTTGTTGTCTACCAACCTACTACCACAGGACGGTAGTACCTCCCTGGGTGGTTGTTGTCTACCAACCTACTACCACAGGACGGTAGTACCTCCCTGGGTGGTTGTTGTCTACCAACCTACTACCACAGGATGGTAGTACCTCCCTGGGTGGTTGTTGTCTACCAACCTACTACCACAGGATGGTAGTACCTCCCTGGGTGGTTGTTGTCTACCAACCTACTACCACAGGACGGTAGTACCTCCCTGGGTGGTTGTTGTCTACCAACCTACTACCACAGGACGGTAGTACCTCCCTGGGTGGTTGATGTCTACCAACCTACTACCACAGGACGGTAGTACCTCCCTGGGTGGTTATCTACCAGCCTACTACCACAGGACGGTAGTACCTCCCTGGATGGTTGTTATCTACCAGCCTACTACCACAGGACGGTAGTACCTCCCTGGGTGGTTATCTACCAGCCTACTACCACAGGACGGTAGTACCTCCCTGGGTGGTTATTGTCTACCAACCTACTACCTAGGATATCTATCTATATATATATATATATATATATATATATATATATCTATATATATATATATATATATATATATATGGACATATGGACCTATGTCCATATGTCGGGCAACTTAGGTTAATTTCGTCCCCAGGATGCGACATACCAGTCGGTTAAGACCCAAGTACCTACTTACTGCTAGGTGGGCATGGACAGCAGGTCTCTTAAGGAAAGACGCGTAATGTTTTCACCCGTACAGGGAATCGAACCACTGACATCAATGTGTGAGGTGAGTGCGCTAACAACTGAGCTACGGGATACCAATACATTTGGAAAGTATCAACATCGTCTTCGAGAGAAATGAAATCAAGAATCATGAAGTGTACATCAAGTTACAATTAAGTACGGAAGATTACTTAATGTTTACCTGGAGCCGCTTCCGTAGGTCACCGACCCGGAGACCAGGTTTCCGGGTCGCTAGCCTGATTAACACACAATATGGACGGACGGAAAGGTCGATATGTAACATATGTACTGTAGCGATTACACACTCCCGCTTAACATTCCACTGTCAGAAATATATGAATTTTAGTAAAGATTAAAAAAAGACAATATCTAGACGGGAACAATACACAAATAACCCGAAGCTTATACGAGCCTATACCAGAATTTACTGCCTTCACTAAGGAAGCATAATAATGAATTATGAATTCTGACAGGCCTAAGTATTAAACATACGTAAGTTATAGCGGTATGGGACATGTTACGATAAACCTAAAATATCAAAGGATACGAAGGAAACGAGAGAAAGCAAGAACAATGAATTTTTTGATGTAATGTAAGAGTGGGCAGGGAGGAGAGAGTATTGACAGGGTGAGGGACTCAATGTTGACCCGTCCAGAGGATAAAAACTGAGTGTAACAATGCTGATTACTATCTCAGCTACAACATTTCAAGAAGAAGAAGAAGAAGAAGAAGCAAGATGATGAATTAGTATCATATGAAATATCTGGGAATCTTCATTTTAAATAAAGATTCAAATAATACACCCAGGTGTTGTATATATGTCTGAATCCTCAAGAAGAAGCGGAATGTTTTATTGTGTAATAAAGTCGATAAAGTTAACACAGAGAGCAACGTTGTCCAATAAAAGTTAGTTGTGCAAGTTGTATTTCTTTCTTGACTGTTGTCGGTAATACAACATTTATAAACACTGATCTAATTGATGGCTGAAGTTGTTGTTAGTGTGAGGGACGTCACAGCTCTGTGACCCACAGTGTCAACCTCAAAGCTGTGGGAAACCCGTTACTTAAACACAGAAACTTTCTCACAGGAAACACAGCCGCCAGGACCTTCCTTAGAGCCCCTCCCTGCGTTCCTCTCCCAATCCAACTAACTCCCCTCCCTCATCTCTCCTAGTTACTCCTCCTAGACCCCCATCAAGACCCCTCCCCTCCTTCCAAGATACGCCCAGACCCTGGTCCACTAGCCCCGCCTTCAGTCATTTCCTCCGCGATAAAGCTTCGTCCGCTACATCAATTCGCATCTAATTTCGGAATTTCTGGTTGAGCCCGAGTCATAACTTCACCTCCTGTACCATTTCCCGTCGGATCTCATCTTCCCTGATTCTCACGAGCTTCAAAAAATGCAAGAGAATCGAGCCAGCTCGTGTTAATGGGACTAGATCGTTTATAGCGAATCCACTGACAGGAGTAAAACAAAAATCGATAAATATCTGGGAGTGTTTGGAGGCGGCGCCTCGGTAGGATTTGCCACCTCGATACATAGACCCTCCTGAAACATCTTTATCCCATCATCCTTTAGAGATTAGAGGAGTTTGTTCATCGATCTCCTGCCATCTTGAGACTATGTTCTAGCTGGAGGGGGTGAGAAATACAGCCATTAACTACGCCTCGCGTCGTGGTTAAGAGGAGGGAAAGCGTCTGCCAGATTAGGTGGAACACTTCCAAGTTTGTGATCTGTTTTTCCTCACCAGGTCGTTGCTCGCTCTTTGTTACTGTTGTTTATGGAGGTAATGGTATGCTGATACCGTACAACTGTCAAACAGGACATTAATCTAACCATACCACGGGTGGGGTTTGAACCTGCGGTCAGAGAGTCTCAAAACTCTAGACCGTCGCATTATGGTATGGTTTGATTGCAATCGTGTCATTTCGATTTCGTGAGACATTAATCTACATTTCAGGACACTATGACTCACAGAATCGTAATGAAATGTTTGTAAACAAATGAAGGAACGGGTGAGGTTAGAACCCATGAGGAGTAAGTAAGTAAGTAAGTAAGTAAATTTATTCAGGTATACACAATACAGTTACATAGAATTATCATACATAGCAGCATATGTGTAGAGAACCTGGGATAACCCAAAAAAGTCAGACAGAGTGACTTATTTCCATTGGGGTCCTTTTACCTTATTATTATAATATAAAGGTTATAATATTTTCTTATTATTCTATAATGAAGATAACATCTTATTATCATACTAAAAAGACTATCTACTACACGAGGGTCATTAAGACTATCTACAATACGAGGGTCATTAAGACTATCTACTACCCGAGGGTCATTACGACTATCTACAATACGAGGGTCATTACTAGGGATAAGGTAAAATTTACACGTATTTTAGCTAAAAAATAGAAAATCATTCCCCTCCCTTTCTGTTGCTTCATTCATCAGACACTTTTTGGCAGTCTTCTTGAACTGGTTCAAGCTATGACTGGCCTTGACATTTGTGGGTAGTCTGTTCCATTCCTTTATTGCTGTACAATAAAAGGTGTTGAAGCCTGGCCACTGACTGTGGGTACTACAAAGTTGTGCTCTCTCCCCCTAGTACTATGATTGCTTTGGTTCCCGACCTTGACAAAATTGACAGCAAGATATTCTGGACACTGTTTGTGAGCAATTTTATAAACATGATTTAGCTTCAGTTGTTTTACTCTGTCTTCAACATTCAGCATATCCAACTGCTGTAATTCATCCTGGCCTACATGTTCTCATGGTCCCAGCCCCAGGATGAATCTTACGATTTTGTTCTGGGTGATTTGCAGTCTATCTTTCAGTTTTTTTGTCAAGGCAGAGTACCAAGAAGAGCAAGCGTAATCCATATGGCATTGTATAAGGGCTAGACATAGGGTCCTGCGAGCCTCAGTAGGTAGACACTGTGCTTGTCTATACAGGAACTTCAGCCTGGCATTCGCTTTCTTTACTACACTGTTCCCTATCAATTCTCCTGACATGCATGGGTCAAAGGGGATTCCCAGATATTTAACTGATGAAACCAAAGTGATGGACTCCCCATTACACTGAACATTAAAATTATTTACCCTTCTCAGTTTATGTTTCGTTCCAAAGAGAATGGCTTCAGTTTTCCCTAGGTGTAATGATAGTTTGTTGTCTACTAACCATTTGCTGCAGGACTCCAGTTCCAGTGTTAAAACATTAGCAATATCTTGTGGGTCTTTACCTGTCACTAACAGAGCACTGTCATCTGCATACAGTAGGAGTTTGCACTTGACACTGATAGGCATATCATTGACATAACATAAGAATAGTAAGGGACCCAGAATACTACCTTGGGGAACTCCACATGTTATCGGCAGGGGTTCTGATTCCGTTTTGTTGATTTTGACTATTTGTCTCCTGTTGCTAAGGTAGGACTTAAACCAGTCTACAGAACCTATACCGATAGCTTGAAGTTTCTTACATAATATATTGTGGTTGACAGTATCGAAGGCCTTTTGCAGGTCTAAGGTTACCATACCTATGAGGTTCCCTTTTGACATTTCAGTTCTCAGGTAATCCATCAGATTAATAAGGGAGGTATCGGTTGAGTAGGATCTTCTAAAGCCCGATTGATAGCTATGGAGAATGCTGTTGTCATTAAGGTACTTAACTACTTGAGAATACACCGCCCTCTCCAGAATTTTAGATATTATACTGAGTATACTAACAGGTCTATAGGAGCGAGTCCTCTCAGTATTAGAACTCACTTGCCATGGATTCCATAATTTGATTTAGGACTGATGAAGTCACTCGTGTCAAAACGTTTCCTCCAATACATGTCCTGAAGGATACGCATGTGTCTCTTTCCACAGAAAACAAATAACTGTCGAACAACTGAAGGAAACTGACAGGCATATATTAAAACAGCAAAGTTACCAATATAGGTCTTGTAAGTGAATGTATTTCCTAATAGGCTGACCAGATCTCACGCATCACGTTCCCTGGTAACGCATCACGTTCCCTGGTAACACATCACGTTCCCTGGTAACACATCACGTTCTCTGGTAACACATCACGTTCCCTGGTAACACATCACGTTCCCTGGTAACACATCACGTTCCCTGGTAACACATCACGTTCTCTGGTAACATATCACGTTCCCTGGTAACGCATCACATTCCCTGGTAACACATCACGTTCCCTGGTAACACATCACGTTCTCTGGTAACACATCACGTTCCCTGGTAACACATCACATTCCCTGGTAACACATCACGTTCCCTGGTAACGCATCACGTTCCCTGGTAACACATCACGTTCCCTGGTAACGCATCACGTTCCCTGGTAACACATCACGTTCCCTGGTAACAAATCACGTTCCCTGGTAACACATCACGTTCTCTGGTAACAAATCACGTTCCCTGGTAACATATCGCGTTCTCTGGTAACACATCACGTTCCCTGGTAACGCATCACGTTCCCTGGTAACACATCACGTTCCCTGGTAACACATCACGTTCTCTGGTAACATATCACGTTCCCTGGTAACGCATCACATTCCCTGGTAACACATCACGTTCCCTGGTAACACATCACGTTCTCTGGTAACATATCACGTTCCCTGGTAACGCATCACATTCCCTGGTAACACATCACGTTCCCTGGTAACACATCACGTTCTCTGGTAACACATCACGTTCCCTGGTAACACATCACGTTCCCTGGTAACACATCACGTTCCCTGGTAACACATCACGTTCTCTGGTAACATATCACGTTCCCTGGTAACGCATCACATCCCCTGGTAACACATCACGTTCCCTGGTAACACATCACGTTCTCTGGTAACACATCACGTTCCCTGGTAACATATCACGTTCCCTGGTAACGCATCACATTCCCTGGTAACACATCACGTTCCCTGGTAACACATCACGTTCTCTGGTAACACATCACGTTCCCTGGTAACACATCACGTTCCCTGGCAACACATCACGTTCTCTGGTAACACATCACGTTCCCTGGTAAAACATCACGTTCTCTGGTAACATATCACGTTCCCTGGTAACACATCACGTTCTCTGGTAACACATCACGTTCTCTGGTAACACATCACGTTCCCTGGTAACACACCACCTATCACTTGGAGTAACACACCACATATCACCAGCAGTAACACACCACCTATCACCAGCAGTAACACACCACCTATCACCAGCAGTAACACACCACCTATCACCAGCAGTAACACACCACCTATCACCAGCAGTAACACACCACCTATCACCAGCAGTAACACACCACCTATCACCAGCAGTAACACACCACCTATCACTTGGAGTAACACACCACCTATCACCAGCAGTAACACACCACCTGTCACCAGCAGTAACACACCACCTATCACCAGCAGTAACGCACCACCTATCACCTAGAGTAACGCACCACCTATCACCAGCAGTAACACACCACCTATCACCAGCAGTAACACACCACCTATCACCTAGAATAACACACCACCTATCACCAGCAGTAACACACCACCTGTCACCAGCAGTAACACACCACCTATCACCAGCAGTAACACACCACCTATCACCAGCAGTAACACACCACCTATCACCAGCAGTAACATACCACCTATCACCAGCAGTAACACACCACCTATCACCAGCAGTAACACACCATCTATCACCAGCGGTAGCACACCACCTATCACCAGCAGTAACACACCACCTATCACCAGCAGTAACGCACCACCTATCACCAGCAGTAACACACCACCTATCACCAGCAGTAACACACCACCTATCACCAGCAGTAACATACCACCTATCACCAGCAGTAACACACCATCTATCACCAGCAGTAACACACCACCTATCACCAGCAGTAACCCACCACCTATCACCTAGAGTAACGCACCACCTATCACCAGCAGTAACACACCACCTATCACCAGCAGTAACACACCACCTATCACCAGCAGTAACACACCACCTATCACCAGCAGTAACACACCACCTATCACCAGCAGTAACACACCACCTATCACCAGCAGTAACACACCACCTATCACCAGCAGTAACATACCACCTATCACCAGCAGTAACACACCACCTATCACCAGCAGTAACACACCATCTATCACCAGCGGTAGCACACCACCTATCACCAGCAGTAACACACCACTTATCACCAGCAGTAACACACCACCTATCACCAGCAGTAACACACCACCTATCACCAGCAGTAACACACCACCTATCACCAGCAGTAACACACCACCTATCACCAGCAGTAACACACCACCTAACACCAGCGGTAGCACACCACCTATCACCAGCAGTAACACACCACTTATCACCAGCAGTAACACACCACCTATCACCAGCAGTAACACACCACCTATCACCAGCAGTAACACACCACCTATCACCAGCAGTAACACACCACCTATCACCAGCAGTAACACACCACCTAACACCAGCAGTAACACACCACCTATCACCAGCAGTAACACACCACCTATCACCAGCAGTAACCTACCACCTATCACCAGCAGTAACACACCACCTATCACCAGCAGTAACACACCATCTATCACCAGTGGTAATACACCACCTATCACCAGCAGTAACACACCACCTATCACCAGCAGTAACACACCACCTATCACCATCAGTAACATACCACCTATCACCAGCAGTAACACACCATCTATCACCAGCAGTAACACACCACCTATCACCAGCAGTAACGCACCACCTATCACCAGCAGTAACACACCACCTATCACCAGCAGTAACACACCACCTATCACCAGCAGTAACATACCACCTATCACCAGCAGTAACACACCATCTATCACCAGCAGTAACACACCACCTATCACCAGCAGTAACACACCATCTATCACCAGCAGTAACACACCACCTATCACCAGCAGTAACACACCACCTATCACCAGCAGTAACACACCACCTATCACCAGCAGTAACACACCACCTATCACCAGCAGTAACACACCACCTATCACCAGCAGTAACACACCACCTATCACCAGCAGTAACACACCATCTATCACCAACAGTAACACACCATCTATCACCAGCAGTAACACACCACCTATCACCAGCAGTAACGCACCACCTATCACCAGCAGTAACACACCACCTATTACCAGCAGTAACACACCACCTATCACCAACAGTAACACACCACCTATCACCAGCAGTAACACACCACCTATCACCAACAGTAACACACCACCTATCACCAACAGTAACACACCATCTATCACCAGCAGTAACACACCACCTATCACCAGCAGTAACGCACCACCTATCACCAACAGTAACACACCACCTATTACCAGCAGTAACGCACCACCTATCACCAGCAGTAACACACCATCTATCACCAGCAGTAACACACCACCTATCACCAGCAGTAACGCACCACCTATCACCAACAGTAACACACCACCTATCACCAGCAGTAACACACCACCTATCACCAGCAGTAACACACCATCTATCACCAGCAGTAACACACCACCTATCACCAGCAGTAACGCACCACCTATCACCTTTATCCATTACCTGTCACAGTCAATAACTGCACTTCACTGATAACGTCTTCATCTCACAATCAAAAGCACCCTGGTTCGATTTCCTACGACTAAATTACATATGTAAGCTTTCTTGCACCTACTTTCCCGTTCACCTAGCAGTAAACAGGTACCTGGGTATTAGCTGACTGTTGTGAGTGGCATCCTGGGTCGTGGAGAGCATTATGCTGTACCTTGGATAGAGCTCAGCTTGGAAATAAACTGAGGTTGGATAACAGCTCTTAGTATGTAAAAAGAGCTGAGGAGCTCTCAGCTCTTTAATCTTGTAAATTCAACTGTGTAAAAGAGTTAGAACTTTAGTGAAAGCACATATGTAAATCTGTACACAAACTTATATATATATATATATATATATATATATATATATATATATATATATATATATATATATATATATATATATATATATATATATATATATATATATATATATATATATGTTGACGGATGTGTCAATAAGATTCCTTGTAAAATTTGTGATAAAGTTTATTACGGTCAAACTGGTAAAAGTTTCGAACTTAGACTAGAACTGGACAAGATTCCAATGCTCTATTTATTCATGTAAGAGATTTTAACCATCCAATTGATTTTCAAAAAGTTGAGAAAGTAGTATCAAGCAAGTCCATGGTCGACAGGAATATAATTGAATCTTGTTTCATAAAAAGCAGTTTTGACAATAATATGAATATTTCCTTTGGTTTATATAAATTAAATAATTTGTAATTAATAAAATTTGGGAAGAGTTTAATACATTAAATAATAAATCATAATTCTTGGATAGAGTACTAGGGTTGGGCATATATTTTGTTAGTGGGATGGGTTGTGAAGGACCTGCCTAGTATGGACCAACAGGCCTGCTGCAGTGTTCCTCCTTTCTTATGAGTCGGGTGTTGTCGATCGTCAGGTGTTGCTTTGTTGTGGGATGTGATGGTGAGGTGTAGTCTTGACCCTTTATATGCCTTCATGTGATTTATTGTTTTTATAGCTCCTTGATAATGTGAGAAGTTACGAAAGCACTTACAATTTCATTCTTTCACACACACACACACACACACACACACACACACACACACACACACACACACACACATACACACACACACACACATACACACACACACACACACACACACACACACACACACACACACACACACACACACACACACACACACACACACACACACATATATATATATATATATATATATATATATATATATATATATATATATATATATATATATTATTCACTTTCATTAGCACAAGCCATTCTGGGAAGATATATCAGACTGATTTACATATTACTTCCATACAAGTGCATTTTTATAGCGTTCACATCCTTGAAACTGCGTTGCAAAATCCGCCAGGCTGGTTTACCCTCACCTAACATGGAGAATGTCACTCCTATTTACCCAGCCAAGCACAACTCTCTCAGGAAATATGTCACCCTTCTTTACTTAGGTCATTCTTGGCAGCGTGTGATATCTACATATGCTTCTCTCATTATGGTTATATTCTAGCTTGTCACTGTCTTGTGTTTACAGTGTTAAGTTTGTGTGCTGAGAGATGTTATCTTGGATCAGTCTGTTGTATGTGCCTGGAACTGTTATCCTGGATCAGCTTGTTGCATGTGTCAGGAACTGTTATCCTGGATCAGCTTGTATGTGTCTGGAACTGTTATCTTGGATCAGCTTGTATGTCTGGAACTGTTATCTTGGATCAATTTGTTGTATGTGCCTGGAACTGTTATCCTGGATCAGCTTGTTGTATGTGCCTGGAACTGTTATCCTGGATCAGCTTGTTGTATGTGTCTGGAACTGTTATCTTGGATCAGCTTGTTGTATGTGTCTGGAACTGTTATCTTGGATCAATTTGTTGTATGTGCCTGGAACTGTTATCCTGGATCAGCTTGTTGTATGTGCCTGAAACTGTTATCCTGGATCAGCTTGTTGTATGTGTCTGGAACTGTTATCCTGGATCAGCTTGTTGTATGTGCCTGGAACTGTTATCTTGGATCAGTTTGTTGTATGTGCCTGGAACTGTTATCCTGGATCAGCTTGTTGTATGTGTCTGGAACTGTTATCCTGGATCAGCTTGTTGTATGTGCCTGGAACTGTTATCTTGGATCAGTTTGTTGTATGTGCCTGGAACTGTTATCCTGGATCAGCTTGTTGTATGTGCCTGGAACTGTTATCCTGGATCAGCTTGTTGTATGTGCCTGGAACTGTTATCCTGGATCAGCTTGTTGTATGTGCCTGAAACTGTTATCCTGGATCAGCTTGTTGTATGTGCCTGGAACTGTTATTCTGGATCAGCTTGTTGTATGCGCCTGGAACTGTTATCCTGGTTCAGCTTGTTGTATGTGCCTGGAGCTATTATCCTGGATCAGCTTGTTGCATGTGCCTGGAGCTATTACCCTACCTTAGCTCACTGTACAAGCTAAGAATCTTTATAGTCCCTCAACTTACTTCACGTGCTAGCAATAATAACAATAATAATAATAATAATAATAATAATAATAATAATAATAATAATAATAAAAATAATAATATCTTTATTTACAACAAGTACATGTACAAGGTATACAGACCATAGCTGACATCAGTGACATACTACTATATAGAAAGTCGCTAGTTATGCTGAGTATTTCCCGCAAATTAGGTCAGTTTTGTCCCAGGATGCGACCCACACCAGTCCACTAACACCCAGGTACCCATTTTAAACTGATGGGTGAAGAGGGACAGAGACAGCAGGTGAGATTGCTTTGTAAATACTATCACGACTACAATTACTTTGAAATTACTTTGGCAACGTAAGTAGTGAGACGCACGAACAAGTCACTTGACACTTGTTGTCCCTGTTCAGCTAGCAGTAAATAGTACCTGGGTGTTACTGGCTGTTATGGGTGGCATCCTAGGTAGTAAGTGTGGGTGATACACCTTAGAGCTGGCTTTAAAATAAGCTTATCCGAAGATAACATGAATTTCATCGTAATAACGAATATATAATGTACGAATCATCGTTTGTATGCTAAGTTTTCTTAAATATAGATAGATCGACGCTACTATATGTTCCCTTCGTGGTCTAGTCTGGCTTAAAACTCACACACATTGCTACTACTACTACTACTACTACTACTACTACTACTACTACTACTACTACTACTACTACTATTACTACTACTACTACAACTACTACAACTACTACTACAACTACAACACACAAGAACCTTAGACAAATGGTAAATTCTACTACTACTCCTACATACAGAGAGAGAGAGAGGGTAAGGGTGTACTCAAAGGACAAATAGTAAATACTACTACTATTATTACCACTATTACTACTACTACTACACACATACACACCTTCCCTCAAGACTACACTCTTATCAATTAGAATTAGTTGCATTTAAGCGATCAAAACACAGAGAGAAACTTAGAGTTAACGAGTGACATTCTTGTTGTCCTTGATACAATGTGAGTGCTTGCAAGACCGTGTCATCACGCCTCTCGTCAGCCTCCAAGATGAACACACGATACAGAACAAGCTTTAATCGTGACATCTTTTTGTTCTGTGTAGAGCTTAATCAAGTCATGATACGGCTCTACACAGAGTGGAACCTTGTCCTGATACCAGCGTGTGCTGAAGCTTGCGTTTCTGTGATACCATCCTCGGTACGTTCTGAGTATAAAAATCACTCGTTGCAGATTAAGCTGTCACTGTGGCAATGTTTTGCTCGGTGTAGAGCTCTACACAATAAAAGCTTATTCGGC
Organism: Cherax quadricarinatus; assembly: GCF_038502225.1. NCBI lineage: Eukaryota > Metazoa > Arthropoda > Malacostraca > Decapoda > Parastacidae > Cherax > Cherax quadricarinatus. The sequence continues at coordinate 931,505 of NC_091385.1, read as the reverse complement.
AACATGTATCTCTGCCCTGATGCAAGCTCTCAGTACACCATCTCACCCACGACGCTAACATAAACAACACCACAACAGTAATATAAGAGAAGAGGTCGTATTTACGACCTTAATCCAGAATTCACACCTCTTCTGACTTCTTCTCCTGGAACCACGATGATCTAAGATGTCCTCAGCAGAGCTGGAAATATTTCAGCCTTGAGGCCCTCAGACGTAAGGCTGTAGATCGTTTGTTTGGCTGTTATAGGCTTGTGGCTGTTTGTTCACAGGAGGACAACGTGGAGATGAAAATCTGGCATTCACGACTTAATAACGATGGCTGGTGTGTGTGTGTGTGTGTGTGTGTGTGTGTGTGTGTGTGTGTGTGTGTGTGTGTGTGTGTGTGTGTGTGTGTGTGTGTGTGTGTGTGTGTGTGTGTGTAATGCGTGGAGTGTACCGAGTGAGTGTGCTGAAAAATCAGCCAAACGAGTTTCTGGTGTAGTGGTGTGTGGTAGGGAAAAGTATGGTGGAGTGTGGTTGAGAGTAGTTTAGTGTGTGGTGGAGTGTGGTTGAGAGTAGTTTAGTGTGTGGTGGAGTGTGGTTGAGAGTAGTTTAGTGTGTGGTGGAGTGTGGTTGAGAGTAGTTTAGTGTGTGGTGGAGTGTGGTTGAGAGTAGTTGTGTGGTGGAGTGTGGTTGAAAGTAGTTTAGTGTGTGGTGGAGTGTGGTTGAGAGTAGTTGTGTGGTGGAGTGTGGTTGAAAGTAGTTTAGTGTGTGGTGGAGTGTGGTTGAGAGTAGTTGTGTGGTGGAGTGTGGTTGAAAGTAGTTTAGTGTGTGGTGGAGTGTGGTTGAGAGTAGTTTAGTGTGTGGTGGAGTGTGGTTGAGAGTAGTTTAGTGTGTGGTGGAGTGTGGTTGAGAGTAGTTTAGTGTGTGGTGGAGTGTGGTTGAGAGTAGTTTAGTGTGTGGTGGAGTGTGGTTGAGAGTAGTTTAGTGTGTGGTGGAGTGTGGTTGAGAGTAGTTTAGTGTGTGGTGGAATGTGGTTGAGAGTAGTTTAGTGTGTGGTGGAGTGTGGTTGAGAGTAGTTTAGTGTGTGGTGGAGTGTGGTTGAAAGTAGTTTAGTGTGTGGTGGAGTGTGGTTGAGAGTAGTTTAGTGTGTGGTGGAGTGTGGTTGAGAGTAGTTTAGTGTGTGGTGGAATGTGGTTGAGAGTAGTTTAGTGTGTGGTGGAATGTGGTTGAGAGTAGTTTAGTGTGTGGTGGAATGTGGTTGAGAGTAGTTTAGTGTGTGGTGGAATGTGGTTGAGAGTAGTTTAGTGTGTGGTGGAATGTGGTTGAGAGTAGTTTAGTGTGTGGTGGAGTGTGGTTGAGAGTAGTTTAGTGTGTGGTGGAGTGTGGTTGAGAGTAGTTTAGTGTGTGGTGGAGTGTGGTTGAGAGTAACTTAGTGTGTGGTGGAGTGTGGTTGAGAGTAGCTTAGTGTGTGGTGGAGTGTGGTTGAGAGTAGTTTAGTGTGTGGTGGAGTGTGGTTGACAGTAGCTTAGTGTGTGGTGGAGTGTGGTTGAGAGTAGTTTAGTGTGTGGTGGAGTGTGGTTGAGAGTAGCTTAGTGTGTGGTGGAGTGTGGTTGAGAGTAGCTTAGTGTGTGGTGGAGTGTGGTTGAGAGTAGTTTAGTGTGGTGGAGTGTGGTTGAGAGTAGTTTAGTGTGGTGGAGTGTGGTTGAGAGTAGTTTAGTGTGTGGTGGAGTGTGGTTGAGAGTAGTCTAGTGTGTGGTGGAGTGTGGTTGAGAGTAGTTTAGTGTGTGGTGGAGTGTGGTTGAGAGTAGTTTAGTGTGTGGTGGAGTGTGGTTGAGAGTAGTTTAGTGTGTGGTGGAGTGTGGTTGAGAGTAGTTTAGTGTGTGGTGGAGTGTGGTTGAGAGTAGCTTAGTGTTTGGTGGAGTGTGGTTAAGAGTAGCTTAGTGTTTGGTGGAGTGTGGTTGAGAGTAGCTTAGTGTGTGGTGGAGTGTGGTTGAACAAGGGTGATCCACTCACCCTGGTTTAAACCCTTGCTGGGAACATTGACATATTTCTACGGTAAGAACTCTCCAGCTTACAAATAACCATTTAAGAGCTGTTATCTTACCACAGTTCATTTACAGACTAAGAGCTGTTATCTTACCACAGTTCATTTACAGACTAAGAGCTGTTATCTTACCACCGTTCATTTACAGACTAAGAGCTGTTATCTTACCACCGTTCATTTACAGACTAAGAGCTGTTATCTTACCACCGTTCATTTACAGACTAAGAGCTGTTATCTTACCACAATTCATTTACAGACTAAGAGCTCTTATCTTACCACAGTTCATTTACAGACTAAGAGCTCTTATCTTACCACAGTTCATTTACAGACTAAGAGCTCTTATCTTACCACAGTTCATTTACAGACTAAGAGCTCTTATCTTACCACAGTTCATTTACAGACTAAGAGCTCTTATCTTACCACAGCTCATTTACAGACTAAGAGCTCTTATCTTACCACAGTTCATTTACAGACTAAGAGCTCTTTTCCTACCACAGTTCATTTACAGACTAAGAGCTCTTATCTTACCACAGCTCATTTACAGACTAAGAGCTCTTATCTTACCACAGCTCATTTACAGACTAAGAGCTCTTATCTTACCACAGCTCATTTACAGACTAAGAGCTCTTATCTTACCACAGTTCATTTACAGACTAAGAGCTCTTATCTTACCACAGTTCACTTGAATTCTCATCACTATATAAGTATACTACCACCCTCCAGGATGCCACCCACACCAGTCGATTAACACCTAGATACCCACTTACTGCTAGGTGAACAGGGTCACCAGGTGTAAGATGACTAACACCCAGGTACCTACCTACTGCTAGGTCAACAGGGGCAGCAGATGTGAGGTGACTAACACCCAGGTACCTAACCACTGCTAGGTCAACAGGGGCAGCAGGTGTGAGGTGACTAACACCCAGGTACCTACCCACTGCTAAGTCAACAGGGGCAGCAGGTGTGAGGTGACTAACACCCAGGTACCTACCCACTGCTAAGTCAACAGGGGCAGCAGGTGTGAGGTGACTAACACCCAGTTACCTACCCACTGCTAAGTCAACAGGGGCAGCAGGTGTGAGGTGACTAACACCCAGGTACCTACCCACTGCAAAAGTCAACAGGGGCAGCAGGTGTGAGGTGACTAACACCCAGTTACCTACCCACTGCTAAGTCAACAGGGGCAGCAGGTGTGAGGTGACTAACACCCAGGTACCTACCCACTGCTAAGTCAACAGGGGCAGCAGGTGTGAGGTGACTAACACCCAGGTACCTACCCACTGCTAAGTCAACAGGGGCAGCAGGTGTGAGGTGACTAACACCCAGGTACCTACCCACTGCTAGGTCAACAGCAATACTAAGTATAAGGAAACATGCCCATGCGGGAAATCGAACCAAGAACACTCAATATGTGATATAAGTGCGCTACCAACCGAGCCACGGGACACTACAAAACTAAAGTACCACAGCGCTTTCGTGCCTTCTCAAGCACATCTTCAGTAGCTCCATTAAATTTCGCTAATTTTTTCACTGCGTTATATAGGACGTAAAAAAAATAACGAACCCCCCCCCCAAAAAAAAAAAGACGGATGATGGAATCAATATAAATACTATTAAGTGGAAATTGAATAAAAGTGAAATAAGGCGTTTGAAAGATGGGTCGTGAAGGCAGTCAATCCACAAGGAATGATAGAAATTGTTCTTTCACGTTCTCTCTGCTTCAACTGATCGCATTTAATGAGTTGAGAAGCGTGAGTTGAGAGGTGTGAGTTGAGAGGTGTGAGTTGAGAGGTGTGAGTTGAGAGGTGTGAGTTGAGAGGTGTGAGTTGAGAGGTGTGAGTTGAGAGGTGTGAGTTGAGAGGTGTGAGTTGAGAGGTGTGAGTTGAGAGGTGTGAGTTGAGAGGTGTGAGTTGAGAGGTGTGAGTTGAGAGGTGTGAGTTGAGAGGTGTGAGTTGAGAAGCGTGAGTTGAGAGGAGTGAGTTGAGAGGTGTGAGTTGAGAGGTGTGAGTTGAGAGGTGTGAGTTGAGAGGTGTGAGTTGAGAGGTATGAGTTGAGAGGTGTGAGTTGAGAGGGGTGAGTTAAGAAGCGTGAGTTGAGAGGTGTGAGTTGAGAGGTGTGAGTTGAGAGGTATGAGTTGAGAGGTGTGAGTTGAGAGGTGTGAGTTTAGAGGTATGAGTTGAGAGGTGTGAGTTGAGAGGGGTGAGTTGAGAAGCGTGAGTTGAGAGGTGTGAGTTGAGAGGTCTGAGTTGAGAGGTATGAGTTGAGAGGTGTGAGTTGAGAGATGTTAGTTGAGAGGTGTGAGTTGAGAGGTGTGAGTTGAGAAGCGTGAGTTGAGAGGTGTGAGTTGAGAGATGTGAGTTGACAGGTGTGAGTTGACAGGTGTGAGTTGACAGGTGTGAGTTGACAGGTGTGAGTTGACAGGTGTGAGTTGACAGGTGTGAGTTGACAGGTGTGAGTTGACAGGTGCGAGTTGACAGGTGTGAGGTGACAGGTGTGAGTTGACAGGTGCGAGTTGACAGGTGTGAGGTGACAGGTGTGAGATGACAGGTGTGAGTTGACAGGTGTGAGTTGACAGGTGTGAGTTGACAGGTGTGAGGTGACAGGTGTGAAGTGACAGGTGTGAGTTGACAGGTGTGAGTTGACAGGTGTGAAGTGACAGGTGTGAGTTGACAGGTGTGAGTTGACAGGTGTGAGTTGACAGGTGTGAGTTGACAGGTGTGAGTTGTGAGCTTGAGACAACGAGGCCGTAACAGAAAACTTTCCAGAAATTACTTTATTAAAGGCAACGTTTCGCACTTTACAGAGCTTTATCAAGTTGTAATAAAACTCTATATTGAGCGAAACATGACGATAATGTTCTGCACACAACGAAACACTACTTGATAAAGCTCTACACAGGGCGAAACGTGATTTATAAGACTCTACACAGGGCGGATCATCACTTGATAAAGCTCTACACAGTGAAACACGGCTTGATACAAGCTCTACACAGATCGAAACATAATAAAGCTCTACACAGATCGAAACATAATAAAGCTCTACACAGATCGAAACATAATAAAGCTCTACACAGAGTGAAACATAATAAAGCTCTACACAGAGTGAAACATAATAAAGCTCTACACAGAGTGAAACATAATAAAGCTCTACACAGAGTGAAACATAATAAAGCTCTACACAGAGTGAAACATAATAAAGCTCTACACAGAGTGAAACATAATAAAGCTCTACACAGAGTGAAACATAATAAAGCTCTACACAGAGTGAAACATAATAAAGCTCTACACAGAGTGAAACATAATAAAGCTCTACACAGAGTGAAACATAATAAAGCTCTACACAGAGTGAAACATAATAAAGCTCTACACAGAGTGAAACATAATAAAGCTCTACACAGATCGAAACATAATAAAGCTCTACACAGAGTGAAACATAATAAAGCTCTACACAGAGTGAAACATAATAAAGCTCTACACAGATCGAAACATAATAAAGCTCTACACAGATCGAAACATAATAAAGCTCTACACAGAGTGAAACATAATAAAGCTCTACACAGATCGAAACATAATAAAGCTCTACACAGATCGAAACATAATAAAGCTCTCCACAGAGTGAAACATAATAAAGCTCTACACAGAGTAAAACATAATAAAGCTCTACACAGAGTGAAACATAATAAAGCTCTACACAGATCGAAACATAATAAAGCTCTACAGAGAGTGAAACATGATAAAGCTCTACACAGAGTGAAACATAATAAAGCTCTACACAGAGTGAAACATAGTAAAGCTCTACACAGAGTGAAACATAATAAAGCTCCACACAGAGCGAAACATAATAAAGCTCTACACAGAGTGAAACATAATAAAGCTCTACACAGAGTGAAACATAGTAAAGCTCTACACAGAGTGAAACATAATAAAGCTCTACACAGATCGAAACATAATAAAGCTCTACACAGAGTGAAACATAATAAAGCTCTACACAGAGTGAAACATAATAAAGCTCTACACAGAGTGAAACATAATAAAGCTCTACATAGAGTGAAACATAATAAAGCTCTACATAGAATGAAACATAATAAAGCTCTACACAGAGTGAAATATAAAGCTCTAAACAGAGTGAAACATAATAAAGCTCTACACAGAGTGAAACATAATAAAGCTCTACACAGAGTGAAACATAATAAAGCTCTACGCAGAGTGAAACATAAAGCTCTACACAGAGTGAAACATATAGCTCTACACAGAGTGAAACATAATAAAGCTCTACACAGAGTGAAACATAATAAAGCTCTACACAGAGTGAAACATAATAAAGCTCTACACAGAGTGAAACATAATAAAGCTCTACACAGAGTGAAACATAATAAAGCTCTACACGGAGTGAAACATAATAAAGCTCTACGCAGAGTGAAACATAAAGCTCTACACAGAGTGAAACATATAGCTCTACACAGAGTGAAACATAATAAAGCTCTACACAGAGTGAAACATAATAAAGCTCTACACAGAGTGAAACATAATAAAGCTCTACACAGAGTGAAACATAATAAAGCTCTACACAGAGTGAAACATAATAAAGCTCTACACAGAGTGAAACATAATAAAGCTCTACACAGAGTGAAACATAATAAAGCTCTACACAGAGTGAAACATAATAAAGCTCAACACAGAGTGAAACATAATAAAGCTCTACACAGAGTGAAACATAATAAAGCTCTACACAGAGTGAAACATAATAAAGCTCTACACAGAGTGAAACATAATAAAGCTCTACACAGAGTGAAACATAATAAAGCTCTACACAGAGTGAAACATAATAAAGCTCTACACAGAGTGAAACATAATAAAGCTCTACACAGAGTGAAACATAATAAAGCTCTACACAGAGTGAAACATAATAAAGCTCTACACAGAGTGAAACATAATAAAGCTCTACACAGAGTGAAACATAATAAAGCTCTACACAGAGTGAAACATAATAAAGCTCTACACAGATCGAAACATAATAAAGCTCTACACAGAGTGAAACATAATAAAGCTCTACACAGATCGAAACATAATAAAGCTCTACACAGAGTGAAACATAATAAAGCTCTACACAGAGTGAAACATAATAAAGCTCTACACAGAGTGAAACATAATAAAGCTCTACACAGAGTGAAACATAATAAAGCTCTACACAGAGTGAAACATAATAAAGCTCTACACAGAGTGAAACATAATAAAGCTCTACAGAGAGTGAAACATGATAAAGCTCTACACAGAGTGAAACATAATAAAGCTCTACACAGAGTGAAACATAATAAAGCTCTACAGAGAGTGAAACATAATAAAGCTCTACACAGAGTGAAACATAATAAAGCTCTACACAGAGTGAAACATAATAAAGCTCTACACAGAGTGAAACATAATAAAGCTCTACACAGAGTGAAACATAATGAAGCTCTACACAGAGTGAAACATAATAAAGCTCTACACAGGGCGAAACGCTGTCCCAATAAAAAGCTTATTTCGTAATGTGTGTTTAGTGTTCAATGAAGGAACTGTAACCCAATACACCGTTGACGGTCTTCTCCTCCGTCTTCCTCTCCGTCTTCCTCTCCGTCTTCCTCTCCTTCTTCCTCTCCGTCTTCCTCTCCTTCTTCCTCTCCTTCTTCCTCTCCGTCTTCCTCTCCGTCTTCCTCTCCTTCTTCCTCTCCGTCTTCCTCTCCTTCTTTCTCTCCTTCTTCCTCTCCGTCTTCCTCTCCATCTTCCTCTCCTCCTTCCTCTCCTTCTTCCTCTCCTTCTTCCTCTCCTTCTTCCTCTCCATCTTCCTCTCCTTCTTCCTCTCCGTCTTCCTCTCCTTCTTCTCCATCTTCCTCTCCTTCTTCCTCTCCGTCTTCCTCTCCTTCTTCCTCTCCGTCTTCCTCTCCTTCTTCCTCTCCTTCTTCCTCTCCTTCTTCCTCTCCTTCTTCCTCTCCGTCTTCCTCTCCATCTTCCTCTCCTTCTTCCTCTCCTTCTTCCTCTCCTTCTTCCTCTCCTTCTTCCTCTCCTTCTTCCTTTCCTTCTTCCTCTCCTTCTTCCTTTCCATCTTCCTCTCCGTCTTCCTCTCCATCTTCCTCTCCTTCTTCCTCTCCTTCTTCCTCTCCTTCTTCCTCTCCATCTTCCTCTCCTTCTTCCTCTCCTTCTTCCTCTCCGTCTTCCTCTCCTTCTTCCTCTCCTTCTTCCTCTCCTTCTTCCTCTCCTTCTTCCTCTCCTTCTTCCTCTCCATCTTCCTCTCCTTCTTCCTCTCCTTCTTCCTCTCCTTCTTCCTCTCCTTCTTCCTCTCCTTCTTCCTCTCCTTCTTCCTCTCCTTCTTCCTCTCCTTCTTCCTCTCCTTCTTCCTCTCCTACTTCCTCTCCTTCTTCCTCTCCTTCTTCCTCTCCTTCTTCCTCTCCTTCTTCCTCTCCTTCTTCCTCTCCTTCTTCCTCTCCTTCTTCCTCTCCTTCTTCCTCTCCTTCTTCCTCTCCTTCTTCCTCTCCATCTTCCTCTCCTTCTTCCTCTCCTTCTTCCTCTCCTTCTTCCTTTCCATCTTCCTCTCCGTCTTCCTCTCCTTCTTCCTCTCCTTCTTCCTCTCCATCTTCCTCTCCTTCTTCCTCTCCTACTTCCTGTGGCATGCAAAGAGTACGTAACCTTTATTCGGTGCATGTACACACCCTCATTTACAGGCTATCTCCCCCAACCAGCGAACCAGGTTGCTAAGAGTTGATGATGGGGCCCCGTCGTTCAACTAGTGACCAGGTTCTAGCCAATAAGAAGATGGTTTTGGCAATCGCAGAGGTTATGTGGGTACCGCTCTCCTGTCTGCCCTTGTCATTCCCATTCTAGAGCTGGTTGAAGCACGGTCTGCTATCTTGTGGCTTCTATTTCTGCCTTGCTTACCGTGGAGTGCACTATACTTATCACTGTACATAGTGTACATATTGCTGTTCTAAATTGGTGAAGGATAATATAAGTCTAAACTTTTTCTGCTGTGTTTATTTTGTTCCCATTACACCCGGGATAACAGGCCATTTGGATTCCTGGGTTGTAATATGGGTAGCCTGTCCGAGAGCTGGAGCTGGACTTAGAGAAACGGTTGAGCTTAGGGTGAAGCTCGTAGCAGGAACATTGTGCAGCTTGCTGTCTGGCATTGCTTTACAAATTTTGAGTGTCAGTTGTTACTAGCCTGTGCGGTGTGGAGAATTTTGCAGTCAGCTTTGCTTGTATGCGTATTCTGCAATCGTACTGTGCATAGCTAAGCGTGTTCTGCAAATTAACGTGTTACGTTGGGGTATTCTGCAATCGTACTGTGCATAGCGAATAACTTATGCCACCTAGACGAGTCAGACGTCTGGTGTCGGCATATACTTTGCATAACCTACCTAAATTGTCCCTACAGCGTTGTTGGCAAATTGCTCGTTCCATTGGCATTAAATACAAACGCACTCTCACAGCTGCGCAACTGCGTTCACTGATTGCTGACAAACTTATAGAAGAAGAGATGGCACATCAGACTCCTCCCTCTACGGGAGCTAGGGCAAAAACTCCTATGTTCTCGCAGGAGGAAGATGATACACCTACGGAGCAAAATGGTCAGTATAGTGCAGCTGGGTTGTCTCATGGTGAATCAGCGTCGTTGGCACTTGAGCTGGCAAAAATCAATCTTGAGCAAACTAGGGAACAGAGAGCATTCGCAAGGGAAGAATTTGATAGGGAAAGAGAAAGGAGGCAGTTTTAGCATTCTGTAAATGATTTTAGTTTACAAAAAGCAGTACAGCTTGTTCCCCGCTTCAATGAGGCCGAACCTGAACAATTTTTCGAAAGCTTCGAAAATCAGGCTCGAGCCTTGAGGTGGCCGGGACAGCATTGGGCATCGTTGGTTCATACAGCATTATTTGATAAGGCACAGGAATTTACGTCAGTATTAAATGACGCTGAATTTTCTGATTATCAAGTAGTGAAGACCACAGTGTTGGGAGCATATACATGTATCCCAGCCAAATACCGTAAGCTTTTTAAATTAAGCAGGCGGCAGCTTGGTCAATCCCTAGTGGACTTTGTGAGACAGCAAACCAAAGCTTTTACCAGCTGGTATAAAGCAAGTGGTGTCTCTACCTTTGAGGAGCTGGTACAGCTTATTCTGATTGATAACCTGCTGGAGTCTGTGGGACCAGAGGTTCGAGTCTTTCTGCAGGATCGTGACTTAACTACTGCATTGGAGGCAGCCAGGTTGGCTGATACCTTCGAAACTAACCGCTCCTTGTCCGAGCGGTCCCGTCTCTCTTTTCAACAGCCTGGCATGAGCAGAGATCGTCAACCTTGGAGAATGAAGTGCCAGCCGGAGGGAGAACGTCTATGTCAGCCAACTAAGTCACCTGGTGAGCCACGCTTCTCAACTTATGGTCCACCTGCGGAGAGGCAAACTACTCATGGTGCATCTCGACAACAGTATCCAGAGAGACACCAGCCAGAACGACACCATTTGCAACGTCAGCAGGGAGTAAAGGGCAAGCCTGTCGTCTGCTTCTTCTGTAACAAAGTAGGTCACATCCGTCCCAACTGCCCCCATAAACCCCAACCCATTGGGAAAATCTCTAATATCCCTAGTAACATGTCCCCTAGAGAAGTAGAAAAAGGTATGGCCCCTTATTATTGCAAGAGTCTTATTTCCCTTCAGGAAAACTCAGAAACAACTGAAGTAAAGACCTTCAGAGATACTGGAGCATATTGCTCACTTGTAAGAGAAGGAATATTACCCCTTTCAGAGAACACTTCTTTGAATTCCTCTGTTTTATTGGAAGCATTTGGAGGAGCTATATATTCTGTTCCTTTGCATAAAATTTATGTACAGTGCAAATATTACACTGGGTACTTGACTGTAGGTGTCTCAAAAGGATTTCCCATGAAAGATGCCATGTTATTACTGGGTAATAACATTACTACTGTTAGTTCGTGTCCTGAACCTATAATGATTAATTCTTCTCCGGTGTTGGCCATAACTCGGGCAACATCCCAAGGGTTGTCTGGAGAAAATGTTGACCTATCCTTGGACGACTCCGATCTCGGAATAGCCACGTTGTTTTATGAGGCACACCGGCCGGAGCCTCGTAAATCAAGTGAACAGACCCCGATCAAGCCTTCCTATTCCCAGGTTGCAGGATTGCCAGATGTCTCTGTTTCCATGCCTGAGGGACTGTCCTTCCGGGAGGAACAACGAAAGGACCCTTCTTTAAAATTCGCTTTTGAGGCAGCCATGGGTAAATCCTCTTTGGGTCATCCGGTCAAGTATGAAGTTAAAAACGATTATTTGATCTGCACTGAGACTGGTAAGGAGATAGAGGGCTGGCAATTGTATGACAGGTTAGTGGTTCCAACCAAGTTTAGCCCTCAAATATTAAATATAGCTCATAATACTTCATTAGGAGGTCACTTAGGAATTACGAAAACCTTGTATAGAATCACAAAAGAATTTTATTGGCCAAAATTAAAGAAAGATGTGAAGAATCATATTAGGTGTTGCCGAGAATGTCAGCAAGTAGGGAAACCTGGACATTCCATTAAACCTGCACCTCTCCAACCTATACCTGCTGATGGAGAACCTTTTGCAGATTTAATTATAGATTGTGTAGGTCCACTACCTAGGTCAAAGTCGGGAAATCAATATTTATTTACGATTATGGATAAAGTAACCAGATATCCTGAAGCAATTCCCATGCGTAGTATTAATACTAAAGCTATTCTCAAATCTTTAACAAAATTCATGTCTTGTTTTGGCATTCCTAAAACTATTCAAAGTGATCAAGGTACTAACTTCACTGCCAAAGCATTTAGGGAAGTATTAACTAGGTTAGGGATAATCCACAACTTATCCACTGCCTATCATCCTCAGTCCCAAGGCGCCTTGGAAAGATTCCATCAGACATTAAAAACAATGATGAGAACTTTTTGCATGCACTTTCCTACAGACTGGGATGAATCACAACCTTTGTTGCTGTTCTCAGTACGAGAGACGGTGCAAGAGTCTACAGGGTATAGTCCGTTTGAGCTGATCTTTGGGCACAATGTACGAGGTCCTCTTCGGGTGCTCAAAGAAGGATGGATGGGAGAAGACGTTAGCTCAACACTCTACAACCCGTCTTCAAGGTTACAGGTGGCACGTCAGTTAGCCAAGGCTAACCTAAAGACAGCTCAAAGTAAGATGAAACAGAGGTATGACAGAAGTGCACAATTCCGCTCCTTCCATCCAGGAGACAAGGTGTTGGTGCAGGAACCTATACCTGGCCACACCTTGAAAGCTAGATTTACGGGACCTATGCAGATTGTAAGTAAATTATCTGATGTAAATTATGTGGTAGCTCCCACTGATAAGACCTCAAAAACTAAAATTTACCACATCAATCAATTGAAATCTTTTCATACACCAGATAAAGTCCCAGTAATGACTCTGTCCTCTACCTCTGAGGACGACTGATTCTTTGCACTCTATCTCTGAAATTAATATTAAACTTTCAAATTCTGTCCTCCTCAAGGATCCTAGCCCTTTAATGGAGGGATTATCTGAAATGCAAGCAACAAATTTAACTGAGCTTCTACAGTCATATCCTAATATTTTTCGGATGTGCCGAAAAAATGTACGTTAGGTTATCATGATGTAGATGTGGGAAACTCTAAACCAATTAAACTCTCCCCCTACAGAGCTAATCCTGAAAAGCAGAGGCTACTTCAGCAGGAAGTAGAATTTTTGTTAAAGCATGGTTTAGTGGAGGAGTCATCTAGTCCATGGGCTTCACCGTGCATCCTTGTGAAGAAGGCTGATGGAGGGTTTCGTATGTGTACAGACTACCGTAAAGTGAACGAGGTCACAATTACAGATGCTTACCCTCTTCCTCGTCTGGATGACGTAATTGACTTTGTGGGTAAGGCTATTTTTGTGTCCAAGTTAGATCTCCTAAAAGGTTACTATCAGGTACCTTTGACGAATAAGGCGAAGGAAATCTCTGCCTTCGTAATTCCAGGAGGTCATTATCAATACACAGTTACCCTCTTCGGAATGAAAAATTCCCCCTCTTCATTCCAGAAACTTATCCATCAGGCTATTAAAGGACTTGAAGGCACGGCAGCGTACCTAGATGATATTGTTGTGGTGTCTGATACTTGGGATCAACACCTACTTAGACTTAAGGCTCTTTTTGAGACCTTTAAGAGTTCCCATTTAACAGTTAATTTATCTAAATCTTCCTTTGGCCAGGCCACTATCACTTTTCTAGGCCATAAAGTAGGTAGTGGTAAAGTTGCACCTAAACTTGCTAAAGTTCTTGCTATTAAAGATTATCCAGTTCCTCATGATAGGAAATCTCTTCAACGTTTCCTAGGCATAATAGGATTTTACAGAAGATTCTGTAAGAATTTCTCAGATATTGTAGCCCCTCTTACCTCTCTTACCAGTCACAAAGTTCCATTTAATTGGACCTCAGACTGTAACACTGCTTTTAATAAAGCAAAAAGAATATTGTGTACTGCAACCATTCTCTTGTCTCCAGACTTCTCCAAACCTTTCTCATTACAAGTTGATGCTTGTGAGTCTGGGGTTGGGGCAGTACTATTACAAAACGAGAATGAGGAGTTGCAGCCTGTAGCATACTTTTCAGCCAAGTTCCAGCCACATCAGAGGGCTTACTCTACCATTGAAAAAGAAGCCCTCGCGCTGGTACTGGCTTTGGAGCATTTCGATGTTTATGTGGGCCAGACATCGCAGGTGGTCACAGTCTACAGTGATCACAATCCTCTAGTATATCTCCAAGCCATGAAGAACCACAACACAAGGCTCATGCGCTGGACGCTAAGACTGCAACCACACTCACTCAGAATTAAATATATTGCCGGCAAAGAAAATGTGTTGGCGGACTCACTATCTAGAGTCTAATATTTTTATTTATTTAGGTTAGGATGTTATTTGTGGTAACCCCTTTTCACGTTTTTTTTTTATCCCCTGGTGTGGGGTTTTTTTTTTAGTGAGGGGATGCGGGCTACCGTCCGCCTGTATCTTGGACCTATGCTAGCCTATGCTAGCCTGAGTTTAGGGTTTGGCTTTTTGTCACGAGAAAAGCTGAGCTCTATCTAAGAGTTGGATGGTGGAGAGGAAAGGCGGTCCCATTATTTTGTGCCATGGCGGCACGGTTACCACTGGGAGGTGGCAGCCTAATCCTGAGCCTTCTCGGGGTGGGGGTGTGGCATGAAAGAGTACGTAACCTTTATTCGGCGCATGTACACACCCTCATTTACAGGCTATCTCCCCCAACCAGCGAACCAGGTTGCTAAGAGTTGATGATGGGGCCCCGTCGTTCAACTAGTGGCCAGGTTCTAGCCAATAAGAAGATGGTTTTGACAATCGCAGAGGTTATGTGGGTACCACTCTCCTGTCTGCCCTGGTCATTCCCATTCTAGAGCTGGTTGAAGCACGGTCTGCTATCTTGTGGCTTCTATTTCTGCCTTGCTTACCGTGGAGTGCACTATATTTATCACTGTACATAGTGTACATATTGCTGTTCTAAATTGGTGAAGGATAATATAAGTCTAAACTTTTTCTGCTGTGTTTATTTTGCTCCCATTACACCTGGGATAACAGGCCATTTGGATTCCTGGGCTGTTATACTTCCTCTCCTTCTTCCTCTCCTTCTTCCTCTCCTTCTCCCTCTCCTTCTTCCTCTCCTTCTTCCTCTCCTTCTTCCTCTCCTTCTTCCTCTCCTTCTTCCTCTCCTTCTTCCTCTTCTTCTTCCTCTCCTTCTTCCTCTTCTTCTTACTCTCCTTCTTCCTCTCCTTCTTTCTCTCCTTCTTCCTCTCCTTCTTCCTCTCCTTCTTCCTCTCCTTCTTCCTCTCCTTCTTCCTCTCCTACTTTCTCTCCTCCTTCCTCTCCTTCTTCCTCTCATTCTTCCTCTCCTTCCTCTCCTACTTCCTCTCCTTCTTCCTCTCCTTCTTCCTCTCCTGTTCCTCTCCTACTTCCTCTCCTTCTTCCTCTCCTTCTTCCTCCCCTATTTCCTCTCCTACTGCCTCTCCTTCTTCCTCTCCTTCTTCCTCTCATTCTTCCTCTCCTTCTTCCTCTCCTACTTCCTCTTCTCCTTCCTCTTCTTCTCCTCCTTCTTCTCCTAGTGACCTTCCTGTGTCAGGATCGTGTGTCTGTCTATCTTCAAGATATTTCGCTACATTATAGATTTTTAGCCACGAACTCTGGAGTAATAACATTCGTGAGATCGTTTGTGTAGTAATTACGTGTCCGTGTACAGTAGTAATTACCGTTCGTGTAGTAATTATCGTATATGCAGTAACTATCGTACGTGTAGTAACTATCGTTACGTCTAGTAACTGGTACTGGTTGTGGTAGCGGTTGTGGAGATGATGTTACTGGTTGTAGTGGTAGTGGTGGTGGTGTTTGTGGTGGTGGTGGCAGTGATGGTGGTGGTGATGGTAGTGGTGGTGGTAGTAGTGGTGGCGATGGTAGTGGTGGTGGCAGTGATGGTGGTGGTGATGGTAGTTGTGGTGGTGGTGGTGGTTGTAGTCGTGGCGATGGTGGTGAGGGTGGTGGTGGTGGTAGTGATGGTGGTGGTGGTGATGGTGGTAGTGGTGGTGGTGGTGGTAGTGATGGTGGTGGTGGTGGTGGTGGTAGTGATGGTGGTGGTGGTGGTAGTGATGGTGGTGGTGGTGGTAGTGATGGTGGTGGTGGTGGCAGTGATGGTGGTGGTGGTGGTGGTGGTGGTGGTAGTGATGGTGGTGGTGGTGGTAGTGATGGTGGTGGTGGTGGCAGTGATGGTGGTGGTGGTGGTGGTGGTAGTAGTAGTGGTGGTTGTGGTGGTGGTGGTAGTAGTGGTGGTTGTGGTGGTGGTAGTAGTAGTGCTTGTTGTAAAACGTGACTTATTGTACCACCACAACAACCACCACAACCACTAATACCACAACCACCACTACCACCACCACCACCACCACAACCACCACTACTACCACCACAACCACCACTACTACCACCACCACCACAACAACCATCACCACCACTAATACCACAACCACCACTACCGCCACCACAACCACCACTACTACCACCACCACCACAACCACCACTACTACCACCACCACCACAACCGCCACTACCACCACCACCACCACAACCACCACTACTACCACCATCACCACAACCACCACTACTACCACCACCACCACAACCACCACAACCACCACTACCGCCACTACTACCACCACCACCACAACCACCACTACTACCACCACCACCACCACCACAACCACCACTACCACCACAACCACAACTACTACCCCCACCACCACAACCACCATTACCACCACCACAACCACCACTACCACCACCACCACCACAACCACCACTACTACCACCACCACCACAACCACCACTACTACTACCACCACCACAACCACCACCATCACTAATACTAAACCACCACTACCACCACTACTACCACCACCACCACAACCACCACTACTACCACCACCACCACAACCACCACTACCACCACCACCACCACCACCACCACCACCACAACCACCACTACCACCACTACTACCACCATCACCACAACCACCACTACCACCACCACAACCACAACCACCACCACCACCACCACAACCACCACTACCACCACTACTACCACCACCACCACCACAACCACCACTACTACCACCACCACCACAACCACCACTACCACCACCACCACCACAACCACCACTACTACCACCACCACCACAACCACCGCTACCACCACCACCACCACAACCACCACTACTACCACCACCACCACAACCACCGCTACCACCACCACCACCACAACCACCACTATTACCACCACCACCACAACCACCACTACTACCACCACCACCACAACCACCACCACCACCACAACCACCACCATCACTAATACCACAACCACCACTACCACCACCACCACCACCACAACCACCACTACTACCACCACCACCACAACCACCACTACTACCACAACCACCACTACTACCAACACCACCACCACCACAACGACCACTACTACCACCACTACCACAACCACCACTACTACCACCACCACCACCACAACCACCACTACCACCACCACCACAACCACCACTACTACCACCACCACCACAACCACCACTACTACCACCACCACCACAACCACCACTACCACCACCACCACCACAACCACCACTACTACCACCACCACCACAACCACCACTACTACTACCACCACAACCACCACCACTACCACCACAACTCCCATCACCACCACAACCACCACTACTACCACCACCACCACAACCACCACTACTACCACCACCACCACAACCACCACCACCACCACAACCACCACCATCACTAATACCACAACCACCACTACCACCACCACCACCACCACAACCACCACTACTACCACCACCACCACAACCACCACTACTACCACAACCACCACTACTACCACCATCACAACCACTACTACCACAACCACCACTACAACCACCACCACCACAACCACCACAACCACCACAACCACCACCATCACTAATACCACAACCACCACTACCACCACCACCACCACAACCACCACTACTACCACCACCATCACAACCACCACTACTACCACCACCACCACAACCACCACCACCACAACCACCACCACCACCACAACCACCACCATCACTAATACCACAACCACCACTACCACCACCACCACCACAACCACCACTACTACCACCACCACCACAACCACCACTACTACCACAACCACCACTACTACCACCATCACAACCACTACTACCACCACCACCACAGTGAGAATCAGACAACTGATATTAACATGCTATCTCTGAGCGTGAGACCAGCGTTCTGATTACTCTGCCAATCTGAGAATATCGACCAGTCAGGTGAACCATTTAAGCCTATCAGCCAATCGTAAGATTTGATACTTCGTAATTAAGGTCAGGCGACGACAGGGCATACTGACCTTATACAACCCAAAGATCGGCAGTATCTGACCTGACCTTTGTAGTGTTGTTTGGTGACCTGGCCTTTGTGTTGCTGTTTGGTGACCTGACCTTTGTGGTGTTTGGTGACCTGACCTTTGTGGTGTTGGTTGGTGACCTGACGTTATTGGGGTTCTTTGGTGACCTGACCTTTGTGGTGTTGTTTGGTGACCTGGCCTTTGTGGTGCTGTTTGGTGACCTCTCCTTAGTGGGGTTGTTTGGTGACCTGGCCTTAGTGGGGTTCTTTGGTGACCTGGCCTTAGTGAGGTTTGGTGACCTGGCCTTAGTAAGGTTGTTTGGTGACCTGGCCTTAGTGAGGTTGCTTGGTGACCTGGCCTTAGTGGGGTTTGGTGACCTGGCCTTAGTAAGGTTGTTTGGTGACCTGGCCTTAGTGAGGTTGTTTGGTGACCTGGCCTTAGTGGGGTTTGGTGACCTGGCCTTAGTGAGGTTGTTAGGTGACCTGGTCTTAGTGAGGTTGTTTGGTGACCTGGCCTTAGTGGGGTTTGGTGACCTGGCCTTAGTGAGGTTGTTAGGTGACCTGGCCTTAGTGAGGTTGTTTGGTGACCTGACTTTTGTAGGGGAATGTCTGATAACTTCACTTTTGAGTGTGTGTGTGTGTGTGTGTGTGTGTGTGTGTGTGTGTGTGTGTGTGTGTGTGTGTGTGTGTGTGTGTGTGTGTGTGTGTGTGTGCGAGTGAGACAGAGAGAGAGAGAGTAATCCTCAACTCACTAATCTTTACGAAGCCGCTTTACCATTGAGCGAATTGGCGTTGTCCTGGGCTGTCTGTCTATGTGTTTAGTGAGTGTCAACTTGTCTGTCTGTCTGTCCGCTTAATTACCAGAGTGTATGTGAGTGCACATCCCACTAGGATGGGATGGGCCTCTGCACAAATATTGAGCGTAACAGATATCACTATCCACCTCCACTCTCCCTGGGGGGGAGGGAGTGAGGGAGCAGCCTCAGGATAAAGGGAAACTATCAGCTGTAAGCTTACAAACATTTGGGATCAGCTGTAATGCCTGTCAACATCTGTGATCGATGTGAGTGTGTGTGCTTGTCAGCTTCTGCTGCGTCTGGTGAGATTTGTAACGTCTACATGACTCACGAAATCGTACTAACACGATTGATAGCTGGCTTACGCGACTCTCTGATCGCGGGTTCTAACCCCACAAGGGCAGCTATGTCAAGCTTCAGTTCTCCAGCAGACGTTTCTTCAACGCATACTGCGCTCAAGGAAAAAATTAGAAGTTTTTACTGCCATGACGTTTGGATCAGTGTAAAGCTTTGTTAAGCTTACCTGTCATTAGCTTATTTAAACGTATGGACAGCTGTTGTTAAATTAGACACATGTGCAACTCTTGGGTATCTTTATTGAGGAAACGTTTCGCCACACAGTGGCTTCATCAGTCCATACAAAGGATAAACTTGAAGAACAGGAGGAGAATGAGGTAATCAGTCCCTCAACCTTGAATCGATGTGGTCAGTCCATCAGTCTTGAATAGAATACCAATATGACCAGCTGTAACTATGTAAATCTGCAACAATGTAACTATGTAACTCTGTAACAATGTAACTATGTAACTCTGTAACAATGTAACTATGTAACTCTGTAACTATGTAAGTCTGTAACTGTGTAGGTCTGTAAGTATATAAGTCTGTAAATCTGTAAGTACGTAAGTCTGTAACAATGTAACAACGTAAGTCTGTAACTTAGTAATTCTGTAACCCTGCAACAATATGTACATATGTAACAACGTAACAACGTAAGTCTGTAACTTAGTAATTCTGTATCTGCACAACTGTGCTCACAGGAACGCCCATCACCACGAGTCACAACTCTGAAGTTTACCAAGGACAGGAGGTGCAGCCAGTGTTTCTCCTAAGACCATTATCATGACTATAAAGGACAACACAGGGCGAAACATCGCGTACGAAAGTCTTCCTAGCAATGAGGATAATCGGAAGTTTCATTTAACCAGAGCTCATCTATACTTCCCCTGACGAACGTTGGATTACCTTACTGTGTGTAGCACCAGAGCTCATCTATACTTCCTCTGACGAACGTTGGATTACCTTACTGTGTGTAGCACCAGAGCTCATCTATACTTCCTCTGACGAACGCTGGATTACCTTACTGTGTGTAGCACCAGAGCTCATCTATACTTCCTCTGACGAACGTTGGATTACCTTACTGTGTGTAGCACCAGAGCTCATCTATACTTCCTCTGACGAACGTTGGATTACCTTACTGTGTGTAGCACCAGAGCTCATCTATACTTCCTCTGACGAACGCTGGATTACCTTACTGTGTGTAGCACCAGAGCTCAGATCTACTTCCCCTGACGAACGTTGGATTACCTTACTGTCTGTAGCACCAGAGCTCAGATCTACTTCCCCTGACGAACGCTGGATTACCTTACTGTGTGTAGCACCAGAGCTCAGATCTACTTCCCCTGACGAACGTTGGATTACCTTACTGTGTGTAGCACCAGAGCTCAGATCTACTTCCTCTGACGAACGTTGGATTACCTTACTGTGTGTAGCACCAGAGCTCAGATCTACTTCCCCTGACGAACGTTGGATTACCTTACTGTGTGTAGCACCAGAGCTCAGATCTACTTCCTCTGACGAACGTTGGATTACCTTACTGTGTGTAGCACCAGAGCTCAGATCTACTTCCCCTGACGAACGTTGGATTACCTTACTGTGTGTAGCACCAGAGCTCAGATCTACTTCCCCTGACGAACGTTGGATTACCTTACTGTGTGTAGCACCAGAGCTCAGATCTACTTCCTCTGACGAACGTTGGATTACCTTACTGTGTGTAGCACCAGAGCTCAGATCTACTTCCTCTGACGAACGTTGGATTACCTTACTGTGTGTAGCACCAGAGCTCAGATCTACTTCCCCTGACGAACGTTGGATTACCTTACTGTGTATAGCACTGAGCACTGCTACAGTAACAGTAGCAACACAAGTGTTGCAGTCATGCAACAGTAGCAACACTAGTGTTGCAGTCATGCAATAGTAGCAACACAAGTGTTGCAGTCATGCAACAGTAGCAACACTAGTGTTGCAGTCATGCAATAGTAGCAACACAAGTGTTGCAGTCATGCAATAGTAGCAACACAAGTGTTGCAGTCATGCAACAGTAGCAACACAAGTGTTGCAGTCATGCAACAGTAGCAACACAAGTGTTGCAGTCATGCAACAGTAGCAACACTAGTGTTGCAGTCATGCAATAGTAGCAACACAAGTGTTGCAGTCATGCAACAGTAGCAACACAAGTGTTGCAGTCATGCAACAGTAGCAACACTAGTGTTGCAGTCATGCAATAGTAGCAACACAAGTGTTGCAGTCATGCAACAGTAGCAACACTAGTGTTGCAGTCATGCAACAGTAGCAACACAAGTGTTGCAGTCATGCAACAGTAGCAACACAAGTGTTGCAGTCATGCAACAGTAGCAACACTAGTGTTGCAGTCATGCAATAGTAGCAACACAAGTGTTGCAGTCATGCAATAGTAGCAACACAAGTGTTGCAGTCATGCAACAGTAGCAACACTAGTGTTGCAGTCATGCAATAGTAGCAACACAAGTGTTGCAGTCATGCAATAGTAGCAACACAAGTGTTGCAGTCATGCAACAGTAGCAACACAAGTGTTGCAGTCATGCAACAGTAGCAACACAAGTGTTGCAGTCATGCAACAGTAGCAACACAAGTGTTGCAGTCATGCAACAGTAGCAACACTAGTGTTGCAGTCATGCAACAGTAGCAACACTAGTGTTGCAGTCATGCAATAGTAGCAACACAAGTGTTGCAGTCATGCAACAGTAGCAACACAAGTGTTGCAGTCATGCAACAGTAGCAACACAAGTGTTGCAGTCATGCAATAGTAGCAACACAAGTGTTGCAGTCATGCAATAGTAGCAACACAAGTGTTGCAGTCATGCAACAGTAGCAACACTAGTGTTGCAGTCATGCAATAGTAGCAACACAAGTGTTGCAGTCATGCAACAGTAGCAACACAAGTGTTGCAGTCATGCAACAGTAGCAACACTAGTGTTGCAGTCATGCAATAGTAGCAACACTAGTGTTGCAGTCATGCAACAGTAGCAACACTAGTGTTGCAGTCATGCAACAGTAGCAACACTAGTGTTGCAGTCATGCAACAGTAGCAACACTAGTGTTGCAGTCATGCAACAGTAGCAACACAAGTGTTGCAGTCATACAACAGTAGCAACACTAGTGCTGCAGTCATGCAACAGTAGCAACACTAGTGTTGCAGTCATGCAACAGTAGCAACACTAGTGTTGCAGTCATGCAACAGTAGCAACACAAGTGTTGCAGTCATACAACAGTAGCAACACTAGTGTTGCAGTCATACAACAGTAGCAACACTAGTGTTGCAGTCATGCAACAGTAGCAACACTAGTGTTGCAGTAAATGTTCCTCTTTGAGTTATGCAGGTGAGCATCTCAGAGCTCCTTGACGGAGGCTTAAAGCCCCTGAAGACAGCCGTGTAAGCTCGTGAAAGCACTCAGGTGTTTCTCCTATTTTCACTGTGGTATTTATATATACAATATAAATAAGTCATTCTATTTAGTGGTGAAGGCTCGATCCTTCGTCCTCTGATCACTGGTCTCGTCTTGAAGCTAAGCTAATAGAATATACACATACAAGGGACGTTTAAATTATTATTATTCTTATTATTATTATTATTATTATTATTATTATTATTATTATTATTATTATTATTATTATTATTATTATTATTATTATTATTATTATTATTTTTCAAATCCCAGAATGTGAAGATCGCAGTTTTGAAGGGAGTAAAGTTTAATAATTATTATAATTGGGGCATAATTGTATTATAGATGTGTAATATAATATATTATACATCTATAATCTATAATATAATTATAGATTATATTATAGGTGAATATATACAAGAAAAAACAGCTTTTAAAGTAAGCTCTTGTCGCAACGTTTTCCCATGTGTAGAGCTTCATGTGAATATCAAATGGTATACAATACCGCCAGGTTGGTAGATAAGACACACATGCAACATTTAGGCATATAGGCATGTAGGCGAAACGTTTCGGAATAAAGTTGCCTAAATGTTGCCTATGTGTCTTATCTACCAACCTGTCGGTATTGTATACCATTCGATAATCACTCTGTCAGACACTGCAACACAATTGGACAACTTTTACAAGTGAGAAGTGTTTGATCTGAGAGGGACGTGACCTCTCAGTGGCTACATTCTCACTACTACTACTCTGCACCTCTCCTTCCCACAGTATTTAAGTCTCAACACTGTCACTTGATCTTCAGATAGTCTCAGTAGTAGTAACCAGTTACCAGTAACCAGTGTACCAGTAGTTGACTCACTACCAACCGTCTCTGCCTGAGTCACTGTCTGAACTCATATTGTGCTGACCATAGCACTATTCAAAGACCCCCTCACATATGGGTACTGTGGGCGGCCAGTCAGTGTTACGAGAGTGAGCAAGGAGACAAGGTTACGGCTGTAAGGGCGCTCCCCACATTATCTGTAATTATACGTACTACCAGCCTACGTGAGTATTACTTTACCCAATCCACGTGTTCGAACTCCCACATGATAATAGTTCCAGACTTTGGAACAGAACTTCTCCAGGCTGAGGGACTGACAACCTCAAATCTACGACTTCAAGGGTGATGGACTGATTACATCGTCTTCACATCTCTACTGCTCCTGCCTACTTTCTGTACTCGACTGAAGAAGCCTACTGTGCAGGCGAAACGTTTCGGAATAAAGTTGCCTAAATGTTGCATATGTGTCTTATCTACGAGAGCTTTATGTCTTTATAAAGCTCTACACAGAGCAAGATGTCGCTCTTTAAAAAGCTTAATATACAGCCTGTGTCTTTATTATATTTGGTTCAACTATTGATAAGCTTAAAACAAATTCTGGCTTTTATCAAGTCCTTAATTAATCTGATCCTCTACAAGAATGCGAGTAGATTCAGTGTTTAGTCAGATCTAATCCCTTGTTTGTGTTGTTTTAATCGTTGACTGACCACATCGACTCAAGGTTGAGGGACTGATTACCTCATTCTCCTCCTGTTCTTCAAGTTTCTCCTACGTATGGTCTGATGAAGCCACTGTGTGGCGAAACGTTTCCTCAATGTTTTAATAGTGAATCAAGATTGATTTTTATGGGGCACTGGATAAAATCTTCACAAGTCGTACAAGGATTTTATAGCTGTAACAATGACGGATTTTCTGGTATCTACTGGTAGTTAATGATGGTCGTTTTTGTTATGACTGGAACTGAGATAGATAAAGCTGGTTTTTATGTATGTGTAAAGTTATAGGTTAAAGCCTATGAGCACCAGGAAGGAGTAGAGAGTGCCTTGCTCTCTCCATGGTGCCACTTCCAGGACTAGCTCATCTCTACTCCCTTCCTGGTTCTTTACATGGTGTCAATTCCAGGACCAGTTCATCTATATTCCCTTCCTGGCTCTCTCCATGGTGCCAATTCCAGGACCAGCTCATCTCTACTTATTTCCTGGCTGTCTCCATGGTGCCAATTCCAGGACCAGTTCATCTCTACTCATTTCCTGGCTCTCTCCATGGTGCCAATTCCAGGACTAGCTCATCTCTACTCCCTTCCTGGCTCTCTCCATGGTGCCAATTCCAGGACCAGTTCATCTCTACTCATTTCCTGGCTCTCTCCATTGTGCCACTTCCAGGACCAGCTCATCTCTACTCCCCTCCTGACTCTCTCCATGGGGCCACTTCCAGGACCAGCTCATCTCTACTCCCCTCCTGACTCTCTCCATGGGGCCACTTCCAGGACCAGCTCATCTCTACTCCCCTCCTGACTCTCTCCATGGGGCCACTTCCAGGACCAGCTCATCTCTACTCCCTTCCTGAATCTCTCCATGGTGCCACTTCCAGGACCAGCTCATCTCTACTCCCTTCCTGAATCTCTCCATGGTGCCACTTCCAGGACCAGCTCATCTCTACTACCTTCCTGACTCTCTCCATGGGGCCACTTCCAGGACCAGCTCATCTCTACTCCCCTCCTGACTCTCTCCATGGGGCCACTTCCAGGACCAGCTCATCTCTACTCCCTTCCTGAATCTCTCCATGGTGCCACTTCCAGGACCAGCTCATCTCTACTCCCTTCCTGAATCTCTCCATGGGGCCACTTCCAGGACCAGCTCATCTCTACTCCCCTCCTGACTCTCTCCATGGGGCCACTTCCAGGACCAGCTCATCTCTACTCCCCTCCTGACTCTCTCCATGGGGCCACTTCCAGGACCAGCTCATCTCTACTCCCTTCCTGAATCTCTCCATGGTGCCACTTCCAGGACCAGCTCATCTCTACTCCCTTCCTGAATCTCTCCATGGTGCCACTTCCAGGACCAGCTCATCTCTACTACCTTCCTGACTCTCTCCATGGTGCCATTTCCAGGACCAGCTCATCTCTACTGCCTTCCTGACTCTCTCCATGGTGCCATTTCCAGGACCCGCCCATCTCTACTCCCTGGCTCTCTCCATGGTGCCACTTCCAGGACCAGCTCATCTCTACTCACTTCCAAGTGTCCATAGGTTTTAACCTACAGCCTTACACACAGTTCTGATCTATAGGGAATGTACAGTACCTCTGGTATATGGAGTTGGTAGTGGAGGAAAAGAAATGGTAGGTCCAGCAAAATGCTTCAACTACCATCAACAACGACTCCCCTCAACAACTACCACAACTACTAGCACCAGCCCTCCAGCAAAATGCTACAACTACCATCAACAACGACTCCCCTCAACAACTACCACAACTACTAGCACCAGCCGTCTCCTCAACTACCACCACCTGCAAGCTTTTAAATTGTCATTCACTAACAGACCAAGCATACATCAATAAAGTCATATTAACATATTTTAACAGAGCTTCCTGCACTGGTCCTTTCTCCAGTGGCTCCTTTCACTCGCTATCCTTCGCTAAACCCGGGTTGTTCTAAGACCCAAAAACCAGTTTGATTGTCAAGTAAAACCAGACTGGGATATCATACACTCAGTGGACATAATTATGCATGTGTTTAGCTACGCATGTTGGTGTGTGTGTGTGTGTGTGTGTGTGTGTGCAGTAGCAGCTCCTGGCCCCGCCTCTTCGCTTATCGCTACTAGGTCCACTCTGTCCCTGCTCCAAGAGTTTTATTGTGTGTGTGTGTGTGTGTGTGTGTGTGTGTGTGTGTGTGTGTGTGTGTGTGTGTGTGTGTGTGTGTGTGTGTGTGTGTGTGTGTGTGTGTGTCCTCTACCTTAACGTTGTTATTCTTGCGTTTGCAATGTTGCTAATGCTTTAAGTAACCCAGGAATTGAGAGATAATTTAAATAACTCACGTCACTGCCAGAACTGCCATTTATACACTGAGATCACACAAACTAGCTGAGTCCAGTCAGACAGTCACTCTCTGGTGATTAGTAGACGGTGGATCAAGCCTTCACTACTCCTGATGGAGTCCAGTCAGACAGTCACTCTCTGGTGATTAGTAGACGGTGGATCAAGCCTTCACTACTCCTGATAGAGTCCAGTCAGACAGTCACTCTCTGGTGATTAGTAGACGGTGGATCAAGCCTTCACTACTCCTGATAGAGTCCAGTCAGACAGTCACTCTCTGGTGATTAGTAGACGGTGGATCAAGCCTTCACTACTCCTGATAGATTACATTCACGCTTACAGCCTTTAATATAAACCTTTGGTAAGACACATAGGCCTACACAGTAGGCTTCAGTCGAGTACACAAAGTAGGCAGGAGCAGTAGAGATGTGAAGACGATGTAATCTCTACTGCTCCTGCCTACTTTCTGTACTCGATTAAAAGAGCCTACTGCGTAGGCCTATGTGTCTTACTTACCAACGTCTCAGTATTGTATACCATCTTGATATTCACAATATAAATCTTCCTGGAAGATTTTCCAGTCTTCTTGAAGACTGTTCCAGTCTTCTTGAAGACTGTTCCAGTCTTCTTGGAAGATTGTTCCAGTCTTCTTGAAGATTGTTCCAATCTTCTTGAAGACTGTTCCAGTCTTCTTGGAAGATTGTTCCAGTCCTCTTGAAGACTGTTCCAGTCTTCTTGAAGACTGTTCCAGTCTTCTTGAAGACTGTTCCAGTCTTCTTGAGATTGTTCCAGTCTTCTTGAAGACTGTTCCAGTCTTCTTGGAAGATTGTTCCAGTCTTCTTGAAGATTGTTCCAGTCCTCTTGAAGACTGTTCCAGTCTTCTTGAAGACTGTTCCAGTCTTCTTGAAGACTGTTCCAGTCTTCTTAAAGATTTTTCCAGTCTTCTTGAAGATTGTTCCAGTCTTCTTGAAGACTGTTCCAGTCTTCTTAAAGATTGTTCCAGTCTTCTTGAAGATTGTTCCAGTCTTCTTGAAGACTGTTCCAGTCTTCTTGAAGACTGTTCCAGTATTCTTGAAGACTGTTCCAGTCTTCTTGAAGACTGTTCCAGTCTTCTTAAAGATTGTTCCAGTCTTCTTGAAGATTGTTCCAGTCTTCTTGAAGACTGTTCCAGTCTTCTTAAAGATTGTTCCAGTTTTCTTGAAGATTGTTCCAGTCTTCTTGAAGACTGTTCCAGTCTTCTTGAGATTGTTCCAGTCTTCTTGAAGACTGTTCCAGTCTTCTTAAAGACTGTTCCAGTCTTCTTGAGATTGTTCCAGTCTTCTTGAAGACTGTTCCAGTCTTTTTGAAGACTGTTACAGTCTTCTTGAAGGCTGTTCCAGTCTTCTTGAAGGCTGTTCCAGTCTTCTTGAAGACTGTTCCAGTCTTCTTGAGATTGTTCCAGTCTTCTTTAAGACTGTTCCAGTCTTCTTGAAGACTGTAACAGTCTTCTTGAAGACTGTTCCAGTCTTCTTGAAGACTGTTCCAGTCTTCTTGAAGATTGTTCCAGTTTTCTTGAAGACTGTTCCAGTCTTCTTGAAGACTGTTCCAGTCTTCTTGAGATTGTTCCAGTCTTCTTGAAGACTGTTCCAGTCTTCTTGAGATTGTTCCAGTCTTCTTGAGATTGTTCCAGTCTTCTTGAAGACTGTTCCAGTCTTCTTGAGATTGTTCCAGTCTTCTTGGAAGACATCCAACAAGAGTGTTTTTATTTTAGCAAAATGTATATACAGCAGTGTGTGTATACACCCACTAGCAGTGTGTATATACACCAGCAGTGTGTGTATATACACCAGCAGTGTGCATGTATACACCAGCAGTGTGCATGTATACACCAGCAGTGTGTGTATATACACCAGCAGTGTGCATGTATACACCAGCAGTGTGTGTATATACACCAGCAGTGTGCATGTATACACCAGCAGTGTGTATGTATACACCAACAGTGTTTATGTATACAGCAGCAGGGTGTGTATACACCATCAGTGTGTATGTATACACAAGCAGTGTGTATACACCATCAGTGTGTATACATCCGGTAGGGATCATACAACAATAGGAGAATAGGAGGCAGCCAGTTTTAATCCAAGGAAGAGGAAGGGCGTATCTGCAGTTCCTTGGATCAAGAACCTATCACCAGCATCAACATTAACACCAATCACCACATGTTATAACTTAACCTCTCGCTTGAGCGCTAACAATCCCTAATCTACGATACACTATCAGACTCTTGAGGCACGAGAGATGAGGGCATCTGAATGTTCTCTGATGGGCACTATCAGACACTTGAGGCACGAGAGATGAGGGCATCTGAATGTCCTCTGATGGGCACTATCAGACTCTTGAGGCACGAGAGATGAGGGCATCTGAATGTCCTCTGATGGGCACTATCAGACTCTTGAGGCACGAGAGATGAGGGCATCTGAATGTTCTCTGATGGGCACTATCAGACACTTGAGGCACGAGAGATGAGGGCATCTGAATGTCCTCTGATGGGCACTATCAGACTCTTGA
>NC_091385.1:885000-897500 GCF_038502225.1 Cherax quadricarinatus | reverse complement strand
CTCTTGCAGACACTACCGACAAGTTGCAGTCTCCTGTTTTCGTCTCTGCATTGCACTGATAAGTTGCACAACGAGACACTCTTGCAATATTTGGGAATCCTATGTTGCAGGTGGTATTTTTCACGTATTTTTCCCCCAGTGGTATTTTTCACGTATTTTTCCCCCAGTGGTATTTTTCACGTATTTTTCCCCCAGTGGTATTTTTCACGTATTTTTCCCCCAGTGGTATTTTTCACGTATTTTTCCCCCAGTGGTATTTTTCACGTATTTTTCCCCCAGTGGTATTTTTCACGTATTTTTCCCCCAGTGGTATTTTTCACGTATTTTTCCCCCAGTGGTATTTTTCTCTCCAATAGTTTATTTTCGGTGGGTTTTTTTCCAGTGGTAATTTTTCTAGTCGTATTTTTCCAGCAGAAATTTTTTTAAGTCGTATTTTTTCGCTTTGTGGTATTTTTTCAAGCATTTTTTCAAGTGGATTTAAGTGGTATTTTTCAAATGGAATTTTTAAGTGTTTTTTTTTTTAATGTTATTTTTAAGTGGCATTTTCTACAGTGGTATTTTTTCAAGTGGTAATTTTTTTAACTAGATTTTTTTTTCAAGTATTTTTTTCCCAGTGGTAATTTTTCCAAGTGGTATTTTTTCAAGTGGCAATTTTTCCCAGTGGTAATTTTTCCAAGTGGTATTTTTTCAAGTGGCAATTTTTCCCAGTGGTAATTTTTCCAAGTGGTATTTTTTCAAGTGGCAATTTTTCCCAGTGGTAATTTTTCCAAGTGGTATTTTTTCAAGTGGCAATTTTTCCCAGTGGTAATTTTTCCAAGTGGTATTTTTTCAAGTGGCAATTTTTCTCAGTGGTAATTTTTCCAAGTGGTATTTTTTCAAGTGGCAATTTTTCCCAGTGGTAATTTTTCCAAGTGGTATTTTTTCAAGTGGCAATTTTTCCCAGTGGTAATTTTTCCAAGTGGTATTTTTTCAAGTGGCAATTTTTCCCAGTGGTAATTTTTCCAAGTGGTATTTTTTCAAGTGGCAATTTTTCCCAGTGGTAATTTTTCCAAGTGGTATTTTTTCAAGTGGCAATTTTTCCCAGTGGTAATTTTTCCAAGTGGTATTTTTTCAAGTGGCAATTTTTCCCAGTGGTAATTTTTCCAAGTGGTATTTTTTCAAGTGGCAATTTTTCCCAGTGGTAATTTTTCCAAGTGGTATTTTTTCAAGTGGCAATTTTTCCCAGTGGTAATTTTTCCAAGTGGTATTTTTTCAAGTGGCAATTTTTCCCAGTGGTAATTTTTCCAAGTGGTATTTTTTCAAGTGGCAATTTTTCCCAGTGGTAATTTTTCCAAGTGGTATTTTTTCAAGTGGCAATTTTTCCCAGTGGTAATTTTTCCAAGTGGTATTTTTTCAAGTGGCAATTTTTCCCAGTGGTAATTTTTCCAAGTGGTATTTTTTCAAGTGGCAATTTTTCCCAGTGGTAATTTTTCCAAGTGGTATTTTTTCAAGTGGCAATTTTTCCCAGTGGTAATTTTTCCCAAGTGACATTTTCTCTCCCCACTGAAATAACAAAAATCATTATTACCATTGAGTGTGACGGTAGAGTTTGAGAAGATGATGAATCATTCTCACAAAGATTCTCACTTTCACTCTAAAGGTCTTAGATAAACCTCTGGCTGAGTGTAAACAACTCTGAACCTTTGTAGTGGACAAATGTATAACAATAAAGGTCTTAGATGAACCTCTGGCTGAGTGTAAACAACTCTGAACCTTTGTAGTGGACAAATGTATAACAATAAAGGTCTTAGATGAACCTCTGGCTGAGTGTAAACAACTCTGAACCTTTGTAGTGGACAAATGTATAACAATAAAGGTCTTAGATGAACCTCTGGCTGAGTGTAAACAACTCTGAACCTTTGTAGTGGACAAATGTATAACAATAAAGGTCTTAGATGAACCTCTGGCTGAGTGTAAACAACTCTGAACCTTTGTAGTGGACAAATGTATAACAATGAAGGTCTGAACCTTTGTAGTGGACAAATGTATAACAATAAAGGTCTTAGATGAACCTCTGGCTGAGTGTAAACAACTCTGAACCTTTGTAGTGGACAAATGTATAACAATGAAGGTCTTAGATGAACCTCTGGCTGAGTGTAAACAACTCTGAACCTTTGTAGTGGACAAATGTATAACAATAAAGGTCTGAACCTTTGTAGTGGACAAATGTATAACAATAAAGGTCTTAGATGAACCTCTGGCTGAATGTAAACAACTCTGAACCTTTGTAGTGGATAAATGTATAACAATGAAGGTCTGAACCTTTGTAGTGGACAAATGTATAACAATAAAGGTCTTAGATGAACCTCTGGCTGAATGTAAACAACTCTGAACCTTTGTAGTGGATAAATGTATAACAATGAAGGTCTGAACCTTTGTAGTGGACAAATGTATAACAATAAAGGTCTTAGATGAACCTCTGGCTGAGTGTAAACAACTCTGAACCTTTGTAGTGGACAAATGTATAACAATGAAGGTCTGAACCTTTGTAGTGGACAAATGTATAACAATAAAGGTCTTAGATGAACCTCTGGCTGAATGTAAACAACTCTGAACCTTTGTAGTGGACAAATGTATAACAATGAAGGTCTGAACCTTTGTAGTGGACAAATGTATAACAATAAAGGTCTTAGATGAACCTCTGGCTGAGTGTAAACAACTCTGAACCTTTGTAGTGGACAAATGTATAAAAATAAAGGTCTTAGATGAACCTCTGGCTGAGTGTAAACAACTCTGAACCTTTGTAGTGGACAAATGTATAACAATGAAGGTCTGAACCTTTGTAGTGGACAAATGTATAACAATAAAGGTCTTAGATGAACCTTTGTAGTGGACAAATGTATAACAATAAAGGTCTGAACCTTTGTAGTGGACAAATGTATAACAATGAAGGTCTGAACCTTTGTAGTGGACAAATGTATAACAATGAAGGTCTGAACCTTTGTAGTGGACAAATGTATAACAATGAAGGTCTGAACCTTTGTAGTGGACAAATGTATAACAATGAAGAACCTTTGTGGACAAATGTATAACAATGAAGGTGAACCTTTGTAGTGGACAAATGTATAACAATGAAGGTCTGAACCTTTGTAGTGGACAAATGTATAACAATGAAGGTCTGAACCTTTGTGGACAAATGTATAACAATGAAGGTCTGAACAACAAATGTATAACAATGAAGGTCTGAACCTTTGTAGTGGACAAATGTATAACAATAAAGGTCTTAGATGAACCTCTGGCTGAGTGTAAACAACTCTGAACCTTTGTAGTGGACAAATGTATAACAATGAAGGTCTGAACCTTTGTAGTGGACAAATGTATAACAATAAAGGTCTGAACCTTTGTAGTGGACAAATGTATAACAATGAAGGTCTGAACCTTTGTAGTGGACAAATGTATAACAATGAAGGTCTGAACCTTTGTAGTGGACAAATGTATAACAATGAAGGTCTGAACCTTTGTAGTGGACAAATGTATAACAATGAAGGTCTGAACCTTTGTAGTGGACAAATGTATAACAATGAAGGTCTGAACCTTTGTAGTGGACAAATGTATAACAATAAAGGTCTGAACCTTTGTAGTGGACAAATGTATAACAATAAAGGTCTGAACCTTTGTAGTGGACAAATGTATAACAATGAAGGTCTGAACCTTTGTAGTGGACAAATGTATAACAATAAAGGTCTGAACCTTTGTAGTGGACAAATGTATAACAATGAAGGTCTGAACCTTTGTAGTGGACAAATGTATAACAATAAAGGTCTGAACCTTTGTAGTGGACAAAAGTATAAAAAATAAAGGTCTGAACCTTTGTAGTGGACAAAAGTATAACAATGAAGGTCTGAACCTTTGTAGTGGACAAATGTATAACAATAAAGGTCTCAGATGAACCTCTGGCTGAATGTAAACAACTCTGAACCTTTGTAGTGGACAAATGTATAACAATGAAGGTCTGAACCTTTGTAGTGGACAAATGTATAACAATAAAGGTCTTAGATGAACCTCTGGCTGAATGTAAACAACTCTGAACCTTTGTAGTGGACAAATGTATAACAATGAAGGTCTGAACCTTTGTAGTGGACAAATGTATAACAATGAAGGTCTGAACCTTTGTAGTGGACAAATGTATAACAATAAAGGTCTGAACCTTTGTAGTGGACAAATGTATAACAATGAAGGTCTGAACCTTTGTAGTGGACAAATGTATAACAATGAAGGTCTGAACCTTTGTAGTGGACAAATGTATAACAATGAAGGTCTGAACCTTTGTAGTGGACAAATGTATAACAATAAAGGTCTGAACCTTTGTAGTGGACAAATGTATAACAATAAAGGTCTGAACCTTTGTAGTGGACAAATGTATAACAATGAAGGTCTGAACCTTTGTAGTGGACAAATGTATAACAATGAAGGTCTGAACCTTTGTAGTGGACAAATGTATAACAATGAAGGTCTGAACCTTTGTAGTGGACAAATGTATAACAATAAAGGTCTGAACCTTTGTAGTGGACAAATGTATAAAAATGAAGGTCTGAACCTTTGTAGTGGACAAATGTATAACAATAAAGGTCTGAACCTTTGTAGTGGACAAATGTATAACAATGAAGGTCTGAACCTTTGTAGTGGACAAAAGTATAAAAATAATGGTCTGAACCTTTGTAGTGGACAAATGTATAACAATAAAGGTCTGAACCTTTGTAGTGGACAAATGTATAACAATGAAGGTCTGAACCTTTGTAGTGGACAAATGTATAACAATGAAGGTCTGAACCTTTGTAGTGGACAAATGTATAACAATGAAGGTCTGAACCTTTGTAGTGGACAAATGTATAACAATGAAGGTCTGAACCTTTGTAGTGGACAAATGTATAACAATGAAGGTCTGAACCTTTGTAGTGGACAAATGTATAACAATGAAGGTCTGAACCTTTGTAGTGGACAAATGTATAACAATAAAGGTCTGAACCTTTGTAGTGGACAAATGTATAACAATGAAGGTCTGAACCTTTGTAGTGGACAAAAGTATAACAATGAAGGTCTGAACCTTTGTAGTGGACAAAAATATATAAAATAAAGGTCAGAACCTTTGTACGGCTGTCAAGGTCTGACTGACGGGAAACTGTCAGTCTGTTATGGTTACAGGAGGTGAGCTGACGCCAGGGAAGGGCTCTTGATCGGAGGAAGCAGAGTTATTCTGCCCGTGAAGTTATCTCGAGTCCCTCTCGTTACCCAGATGCTGCATGACCCCTGCGGATTTAGCGCTTGCAATAATAAATTAATATTATTAATGCTTCGGTTGTTTATTATATTGTTTATTAAAGGGAGAATGAAGGGAGAGGGAGGAATAAAGAGAGTGAGAATGAAGGGAGAGGGAGGAATAAAGAGAGGGAGAATGAAGGGAGAGGGAGGAATAAAGAGAGGGAGAATGAAGGGAGAGGGAGGAATAAAGAGAGGGAGAATGAAGGGAGAGGGAGGAATAAAGAGAGGGAGAATGAAGGGAGAGGGAGGAATAAAGAGAGGGAGAATGAAGGGAGAGGGAGGAATAAAGAGAGGGAGAATGAAGGGAGAGGGAGGAATAAAGAGAGGGAGAACGAAGGGAGAGGGAGGAATAAAGAGAGGGAGAATGAAGGGAGAGAAAGGAATAAAGAGAGGGAGAATGAAGGGAGAGGGAGGAATAAAGAGAGGGAGAATGAAGGGAGAGGGAGGAATAAAGAGAGGGAGAATGAAGGGATAGGGAGGAATAAAGAGAGGGAGAATGAAGGGAGAGGGAGGAATAAAGAGAGGGAGAACGAAGGGAGAGGGAGGAATAAAGAGAGGGAGAATGAAGGGAGAGAAAGGAATAAAGAGAGGGAGAATGAAGGGAGAGGGAGGAATAAAGAGAGGGAGAATGAAGGGAGAGGGAGGAATAAAGAGAGGGAGAATGAAGGGATAGGGAGGAATAAAGAGAGGGAGAACGAAGGGAGAGTGAGGAATAAAGAGAGGGAGAATGAAGAGAGAGGGAGGAATAAAGAGAGGGAGAATGAAGAGAGAGGGAGGAATAAAGAGAGGGAGAACGAAAAGAGAGGGAGGAATAAAGAGAGGGAGAACGAAGGGAGAGGGAGGAATAAAGAGAGGGAGAATGAAGGGAGAGGGAGGAATAAAGAGAGGGAGAATGAAGGGAGAGGGAGGAATAAAGAGAGGGAGAACGAAGGGAGAGGGAGGAATAAAGAGAGGGAGAATGAAGGGAGAGGGAGGAATAAAGAGAGGGAGAATGAAGGGAGAGGGAGGAATAAAGAGAGGGAGAATGAAGAGAGAGGGAGGAATAAAGAGAGGGAGAACGAAAAGAGATGGAGGAATAAAGAGAGGGAGAATGAAGAGAGAGGGAGAAATAAAGAGAGGGAGAATGAAGAGAGAGGGAGGAATAAAGAGAGGGAGAACGAAAAGAGAGGGAGGAATAAAGAGAGGGAGAATGAAGGGAGAGGGAGGAATAAAGAAAGGGAGAATGAAGAGAGAGGGAGGAATAAAGAGAGGGGGAACGAAAAGAGAGGGAGGAATAAAGAGAGGGAGAATGAAGAGAGAGGGAGAAATAAAGAGAGGGAGAATGAAGAGAGAGGGAGGAATAAAGAGAGGGAGAACGAAAAGAGAGGGAGGAATAAAGAGAGGGAGAATGAAGAGAGAGGGAGAAATAAAGAGAGGGAGAATGAAGAGAGAGGGAGGAATAAAGAGAGGGAGAACGAAAAGAGAGGGAGGAATAAAGAGAGGGAGAATGAAGAGAGAGTGAGAAATAAAGAGAGGGAGAATGAAGAGAGAGAGAGAAATAAAGAGAGGGAGAATGAAGAGAGAGGGAGGAATAAAGAGAGGGAAAACGAAAAGAGAGGGAGGAATAAAGAGAGGGAGAATGAAGAGAGAGGGAGAAATAAAGAGAGGGAGAATGAAAAGAGAGGGAGGAATAAAGAGAGGGAGAATGAAGAGAGAGGGAGGAATAAAGAGAGGGAGAATGAAAAGAAATGGAGGAATAAAGAGAGGGAGAATGAAGAGAGAGGGAGGAATAAAGAGAGGGAGAATGAAGAGAGAGGGAGGAATAAAGAGAGGGAGAATGAAGAGAGAGGGAGGAATAAAGAAAGGGAGAATGAAGAGAGAGGGAAGAATAAAGAGAGGGAGAATGAAAAGAGAGTTAGGAATAAAGAGAGGGAGAATGAAAAGAGAGGGAGGAATAAAGAGAGGGAGAATGAAGAGAGAGGGAGGAATAGAGGGAGAATGAAGAGAGAGGGAGGAATAGAGGGAGAATGAAGAGAGAGGGAGGAATAAAGAGAGGGAGAAATAAAGAGAGGGAGAAATAAAGAGAGGGAGAATGAAAAGAGAAGGAGGAATAAAGAGAGTGAAAATGAAGAGAGAGGGAGGAATAAAAGAGAGGGAGAATGAAAAGAAATGGACACAGTGATCATGGTTCATCCAGGTTCACAGTGATCATGGTTCATCCAGGTTCACAGAGATCATGGTTCATCCAGGTTCACAGTGACCATGGTTCATCCAGGTTCACAGAGACCATGGTTCATCCAGGTTCACAGAGACCATGGTTCATCCAGGTTCACAGTGACCATGGTTCATCCAGGTTCACAGAGACCATGGTTCATCCAGGTTCACAGTGACCATGGTTCATCCAGGTTCACAGTGATCATGGTTCATCCAGGTTCACAGTGATCATGGTTCATCCAGGTTCACAGAGACCATGGTTCATCCAGGTTCACAGTGATCATGGTTCATCCAGGTTCACAGTGATCATGGTTCATCCAGGTTCACAGAGACCATGGTTCATCCAGGTTCACAGAGACCATGGTTCATCCAGGTTCACAGAGACCATGGTTCATCCAGGTTCACAGTGACCATGGTTCATCCAGGTTCACAGAGACCATGGTTCATCCAGGTTCACAGTGACCATGGTTCATCCAGGTTCACAGTGATCATGGTTCATCCAGGTTCACAGTGATCATGGTTCATCCAGGTTCACAGAGACCATGGTTCATCCAGGTTCACAGTGATCATGGTTCATCCAGGTTCACAGTGATCATGGTTCATCCAGGTTCACAGTGATCATGGTTCATCCAGGTTCACAGTGATCATGGTTCATCCAGGTTCACAGAGACCATGGTTCATCCAGGTTCACAGTGATCATGGTTCATCCAGGTTCACAGAGACCATGGTTCATCCAGGTTCACAGTGATCATGGTTCATCCAGGTTCACAGTGATCATGGTTCATCCAGGTTCACAGAGACCATGGTTCATCCAGGTTCACAGTGATCATGGTTCAGCCATGGACCATGGTTCATCCAGGTTCACAGTGATCATGGTTCATCCAGGTTCACAGAGACCATGGTTCATCCAGGTTCACAGAGACCATGGTTCATCCAGGTTCACAGAGACCATGGTTCATCCAGGTTCACAGTGATCATGGTTCATCCAGGTTCACAGAGACCATGGTTCATCCAGGTTCATCCAGGTTCACAGAGATCCAGGTTCACAGAGACCATGGTTCATCCAGGTTCACAGTGATCATGGTTCATCCAGGTTCACAGAGACCATGGTTCATCCAGGTTCACAGACCATGGTTCATCCAGGTTCACAGAGACCATGGTTCATCCAGGTTCACAGAGACCATGGTTCATCCAGGTTCACAGTGATCATGGTTCATCCAGGTTCACAGAGACCATGGTTCATCCAGGTTCACAGTGATCATGGTTCATCCAGGTTCACAGAGACCATGGTTCATCCAGGTTCACAGAGACCATGGTTCATCCAGGTTCACAGAGACCATGGTTCATCCAGGTTCACAGAGACCATGGTTCATCCAGGTTCACAGAGACCATGGTTCATCCAGGTTCACAGAGACCATGGTTCATCCAGGTTCACAGAGACCATGGTTCATCCAGGTTCACAGAGACCATGGTTCATCCAGGTTCACAGAGACCATGGTTCATCCAGGTTCACAGAGACCATGGTTCATCCAGGTTCACAGTGATCATGGTTCATCCAGGTTCACAGAGACCATGGTTCATCCAGGTTCACAGAGACCATGGTTCATCCAGGTTCACAGAGATCATGGTTCATCCAGGTTCACAGAGACCATGGTTCATCCAGGTTCACAGTGGTTCATCCAGGTTCACAGGTTCATCCAGGTTCACAGAGACCATGGTTCATCCAGGTTCACAGAGACCATGGTTCATCCAGGTTCACAGTGATCATGGTTCATCCAGGTTCACAGAGACCATGGTTCATCCAGGTTCACAGAGACCATGGTTCATCCAGGTTCACAGAGACCATGGTTCATCCAGGTTCACAGTGATCATGGTTCATCCAGGTTCACAGTGATCATGGTTCATCCAGGTTCACAGTGATCATGGTTCATCCAGGTTCACAGTGATCATGGTTCATCCAGGTTCACAGTGATCATGGTTCATCCAGGTTCACAGTGATCATGGTTCATCCAGGTTCACAGAGATCATGGTTCATCCAGGTTCACAGAGATCATGGTTCATCCAGGTTCACAGAGACCATGGTTCATCCAGGTTCACAGTGATCATGGTTCATCCAGGTTCACAGAGATCATGGTTCATCCAGGTTCACAGAGATCATGGTTCATCCAGGTTCACAGAGATCATGGTTCATCCAGGTTCACAGAGATCATGGTTCATCCAGGTTCACAGTGATCATGGTTCATCCAGGTTCACAGTGATCATGGTTCATCCAGGTTCACAGTGATCATGGTTCATCCAGGTTCACAGAGACCATGGTTCATCCAGGTTCACAGTGATCACAGTGATCATGTTCATCCAGGTTCACAGAGACCATTCACAGGTTGGTTCATCCAGGTTCACAGTGATCATGGTTCATCCAGGTTCACAGAGATCATGGTTCATCCAGGTTCACAGAGATCATGGTTCATCCAGGTTCACAGAGACCATGGTTCATCCAGGTTCACAGAGACCATGGTTCATCCAGGTTCACAGAGATCATGGTTCATCCAGGTTCACAGAGACCATGGTTCATCCAGGTTCACAGAGATCATGGTTCATCCAGGTTCACAGAGACCATGGTTCATCCAGGTTCACAGTGATCATGGTTCATCCAGGTTCACAGAGACCATGGTTCATCCAGGTTCACAGAGACCATGGTTCATCCAGGTTCACAGAGACCATGGTTCATCCAGGTTCACAGAGACCATAGTTCATCCAGGTTCACAGAGATCATCCAGGTTCACAGAGACCATGGTTCATCCAGGTTCACAGAGACCATAGTTCATCCAGGTTCACAGAGATCATGGTTCATCCAGGTTCACAGAGACCATGGTTCATCCAGGTTCACAGTGACCATGGTTCATCCAGGTTCACAGAGATCATGGTTCATCCAGGTTCACAGAGATCATGGTTCATCCAGGTTCACAGAGACCATGGTTCATCCAGGTTCACAGAGACCATGGTTCATCCAGGTTCACAGAGATCATGGTTCATCCAGGTTCACAGAGACCATGGTTCATCCAGGTTCACAGAGACCATGGTTCATCCAGGTTCACAGAGACCATGGTTCATCCAGGTTCACAGAGACCATGGTTCATCCAGGTTCACAGAGATCATGGTTCATCCAGGTTCACAGAGATCATGGTTCATCCAGGTTCACAGAGACCATGGTTCATCCAGGTTCACAGAGACCATGGTTCATCCAGGTTCACAGAGACCATGGTTCATCCAGGTTCACAGAGATCATGGTTCATCCAGGTTCACAGAGATCATGGTTCATCCAGGTTCACAGAGACCATGGTTCATCCAGGTTCACAGAGACCATAGTTCATCCAGGTTCACAGATACCATGGTTCATCCAGGTTCACAGAGACCATGGTTCATCCAGGTTCACAGAGACCATGGTTCATCCAGGTTCACAGAGACCATGGTTCATCCAGGTTCACAGAGACCATGGTTCATCCAGGTTCACAGAGACCATGGTTCATCCAGGTTCACAGAGACCATGGTTCATCCAGGTTCACAGAGATCATTGTAACCACGAAAGTTGAATGTGATTCGAAGATTGAATACAGCCACAACAGAAGGAATATAACAGGAACAGACCAGGAACTAAAGCTGAAGAAGGAGAGAAATAGACGAGAAATGAGCAGAAAAATCTGTAAAGAGACGAACAAGAAAACTTGAGGAGGTAGTCTCAGAGGAAACAGGAACTCTGCGATGTTTTCCACAGAACTCTGCGATGTTTTGCACAGAACTCTGCGATGTTTTCCACAGAACTCTGCGATGTTTTCCACAGAACTCTGCGATGTTTTGCACAGAACTCAGGGATGTTTTGCACAGAACTCAGGGGTGTTTTGCACAGAACTCTGCGATGTTTTGCACAGAACTCAGGGATGTTTTGCACAGAACTCAGGGATGTTTTGCACAGAACTCTGCGATGTTTTGCACAGAACTCTGCGATGTTTTGCACAGAACTCAGGGATGTTTTGCACAGAACTCAGGGATGTTTTGCACAGAACTCTGCGATGTTTTGCACAGAACTCAGGGATGTTTTCCACAGAACTCTGCGATGTTTTTCACAGAACTCAGGGATGTTTTGCACAGAACTCTGCGATGTTTTCCACAGAACTCTGCGATGTTTTTCACAGAACTCTGCGATGTTTTCCACAGAACTCAGGGATGTTTTGCACAGAACTCTGGGGTGTTTTGGACAGAACTCTGCGATGTTTTGCACAGAACTCAGGGATGTTTTGCACAGAACTCTGCGATGTTTTGCACAGAACTCAGGGATGTTTTGCACAGAACTCAGGGATGTTTTGCACAGAACTCTGCGATGTTTTTCACAGAACTCAGGGATGTTTTGCACAGAACTCTGCGATGTTTTGCACAGAACTCTGGGGTGTTTTACACAAAAGTCTGAGATATCTTAAAGAGAGTAAAGGAGAATGAGTGCACCAGCTAGTACTGAACACAATACATACAACTGGAGCAGAAGTAAAGAAATTACTGAGTGAACTGGATACCTCAAAGATAACAAGGTAAGATAATAACAGTTATTACTGAAGAGAGAAGAAATACACTGAGTGAAAGCTAGGCAACTACAGTAGGTAAGATCACAGATGTTGTCGCAAGATTTAATAAAATAAGAAAGAAGGAGCACTGCAAGAGGCCTACTGGACTATGCGAAGCAAGTCTAATTCTCCCAACCTTGACCTAGGTAGGTCAGACACGTTACTTAAGGGAGGAGAACGGCATCCGACCTAGTAGCACAAGCTAGTCAGGTTCAACTCACACCCACTGATGTACTTATCGAACCTAAGGGGCCAGACAGGTAGTGTTTAAACCACAGATCAGTGTCACTGACAAGTATGTCATAAATGAGTTGAAAGTAGAGACACTCCCGCAATATTTGGGAATATTTATTGTGGAAACGTTTCGCCAGTGACTTCTTCAGTCCAATACAAAGA